>NC_041392.1:52643423-52672099 GCF_002162155.2 Triticum dicoccoides
ATATGAATGCCTCTGGCGGTGTACCGGGATATGCAATGAACCAACAGTGACATGTATGAAAGAATTATGAACGGTGGCTTTGCCACAAATACTATGTCAACTACATGATCATGCTAAGCAATATGACAATGATGAATGTGTCATGATAAACGGAATGGTGAAAAGTCGCATGGCAATATATCTCGGAATGGCTATGGAAATGCCATAATAGGTAGGTATGGTGGTTGTTTTAAGGAAGATATGTTTTAAGGAAGATATAAGGATGTTTATGTGTGAAAGAGCGTATCATATCACGGGGTTTGGATGCACCGGCGAAGTTTGCACCAACTCTCAATGTGAGAAAGGGCAATGCACGGTACCGAAGAGGCTAACAATGATGGAAGGATGAGAGTGTGTATAATCCATGGACTCAACTATCATTTTACTTCCAATAAATAGTTTTTTATGTTTTCTTTATATTTTATTTCCTTTTATTGAGGCTTCACAACATGTTTTTTGTTATTTGAAAAAATAATTCCTTTTCTTCAGTTTTTATAACAAGTTTTTACTTTTTATAAAAAATATATTTGCAATTTCTGTTTTCTTTCTTAAATTCATAATTTTTTGAAAAATATTCGGGTGAATTTTGAAAATTCGTGATTTTTAAATATTGATATTTTAAATTATGTTCAAAAATAATTTTGTGAATAGTTTTAAATTTGGTGAGTATTTTAAAATTCTTGAATATTTTTTAAAGTTTGTAACCTTTGAATGTTTGAAACACTAATTTTCCTAAATTTGTAAAAATAGGTAGCTGGTATTTCACACAATAGTAGTTTTAAAATTCATACTATTTTTTTTTAGAATCAGTTCCATCCTTTTTTTCTACGGGAGAATCAGTTCCATACTATTGTACTAGGAGTGACTGTGTGCTGGGCACACGAATGTCTGCCCAATAGAGAAAGCCAACAGGCCGATCAGTCCGTACCCCGTCGGCGTAGATGGAAGCTCCGATTTGTCTCTCTCTCAAAAAACAAGAAAACCGTCGGCGATACAAAACCAATCTCGAAATCGGAAACGGAAACAAGTATGGCAGTCCTCCTCCGGCCAGGACACGGTCTCCCATGGCGACGATTAATACCAACACATGGCCGCGCGCACATTCAGATATGAGCCGATCGATCTCGGGAGCAACTGCAAGCTTGATGGCGTGGCTTGCCATGGACGTCGGCGAGGACTACCTGCATCTGCCGCAAGACCACGACCACGGCGAGGACTTCCTGCATCTGCCGCATGACGACGACCACGGCGAGGACTACCTGCATCTGCCGCATGACGACGACCACGACGACTACACGAGGGAAGGGCTCCCGCTGTCGAAGGGCAGCTGTTCTTGCACCCGCGGCCGCCGGGCGCTGCGGCATACGTGGCCGGCATCATCCCACGCGTCGGCGTCGCGGCTGCTCCACGCGACTCGGATTTGGCGGCGGCGGTGGCAAGAGCGCTGGCGACGGTGGATGCGCCGTCCGACGGCCGCGGCTGCCCGATCTGCTTGGACGACGACCAAGCGGCGGGAGGGGCGTGGAAGGAGACGCGGCCGTGCGGGCACCGCTTCCATGGACGGTGCGTGGAGCCGTGGCTCAAGGCCAAGGAGAGCTGCCCCATGTGCCGGCAGCAGGTGGTCACGATGCCGATGCCGATGCCGATGCCGATGCCGATTAGCAGTTTAGGGACAATTCTCTGGAGCGCTAGACGCTTGCCCTCGTCGTGATGGTCTTCTGCTGATCTGCTCGGCAATGATGTACTCCAATATTGCAATGAAACTAGCAGTTGGGGCGCGGCCCTACCGCGCCTCCTGAGTGGAATCTGTGCGGTGCCTGGTAGGTTGGCGACCTTTTCAGTACCTTTCTTAATCTGGTTAACACATGTCAATGGATAACTATGTAATACTATTGAAAGTAGTATGTTGCTGGATCAAAGACAGGAGCATAATTGTAGAATGAAATAAATGGTCTCATAAATATACAGAAATAGAAAGATTACAAAAAATGTTGATACAGCAAAAGCCTGCATATTGAAACATACTCCTAGAGAGAAAAGAAAAAAGCGACTCACCAATGTAATCTTAAAAAAATGGCACAAACAACTCCTAGGAATCTCTAACTGGGCAATATGATTTTACACGTTTGAGATCCCCTTGCTCTCTTTTCCTTTTGATGCTAGTAACTTCCTGGTTCTTCTAGCACTTCATCCACTGAAATATCATTCTGCATATTTTCACCATCTTGTAACTTCATCAATGGTAGCTATCACACGACATGGAGATGAGATGTTAAAGAAAACCATATATATGTCAAGGAAGCAAGGGAACAACATTCAGTATAATCAGGCACACCTTAGATAGTTAGATATATCGACTCTTTATCAAGAATGTCTGACAAACTTTGTGCTTCATTGTAAAGATCATGCCCCTGCTCATCCAGATGGCCATTGTCACCAGCCTGATCTACCAGATAAGAATGCTTGATATCATTAAACAAAATAATAATTTATGGGCAAGGAAGAATATAACAGCTATGAGAAAGAAATCTCTAGAAATAAATAATTAATGCAACGAATAGGGATGTTAATAATCGAGTTTACCGTGAATTGTCTGTCAGAGTAGGTATTTGAAGCTGATCAGGCTGTAGGAATACACAAACAAAAGAGAGATAGTGGCAAAGGTACTGATATGGTCATCAATGTTTACATATATAAAATCTATCAATCTGACTTGGGGCTCCAGAATGAGGAGTAACCCTCCCAACTATAATAACAGAAATTTAAAGGACACTCTGCATGTCTACGCAATCAAAGATGCAAGCATACAAGAACTAACGGTACTCTGAATGCAACATACGTAGGTAGAACAACACATCATATAAGATAAAAATAAGTAGATATCTATCGCATATAGTAATTAAATGGTGATAAATTACATGAAAGGTAGAAATTACAGATATAATAATAGCTACAGAACCTGGTGTAACCTGCAAGATCTGGATGCATTTCTTTGTTTTTGAGATTACATATAAATGATGATGGTGAACATATCAGCGGATGCGATGGTCGCCGTCCCCTGCCGAGACATTCTCGCCTAGCCACTCCACTGCGCTCCAGTGCCACCTATCCCGCCTCACCCACCGTCGTGCCCAGTCTGCAACATTATCATAATTAAGTAACTTATTATGCTCATATACCAAAAATTGTGTCCTCCCGAGTTCCATGAACCAGCCCCATTCTATATGCTACAGTCATGTCGTTGCCATAGATTACAAGAAAGTACGCTAGTTAATTCCTACAACGACCTAAATAGCAACAAATCGAGTAGCGCCGACTGATACATAGCGCGCAGGCAAGCAACAACGTTCCACCCGCTGTGACGTTCATAGAAATAAATGTGGAGAGCACAAATCAGGCTAAACCAAACAAGGATAAAAAGTTTGCACTCTCATGCATGATCCGAGCCAAATCACAAGTCATTCAGTCAAGTGTAGGCTTTTGTACAAGAGCACAAGCATGCACCAAGCTTTCATAACAGATCCCCAAACTGGCTGGTACAAGCAAGTTTGAATCAGATCACAAGGTAATGAAAAGATAGGATAGCTACCCCGAAAACATGGTTGATTTGAAACTGAAGAAAGTTTCCCTTCATTTCCTTAAATTTCTTGCACAAGTCAACCATGTTATCATTCCTAGCACACCAGAGATCTTGGACCGGCTCCCGAAATTTAAGTGTGTTACTTATGCTAAGATAAGAAAACTGAACGCTAATAGAGCCTCCAGCAACTCGAGAAACTCTTCAAAGAGCTCTGATTAGTTTCACCAGATTTTCTATAAATTAAGACTGTTATCCAATTATTCCTTGCACAAATAAAATAATAGGCTGTGGGGCACCTTAACCTATATATAAATGTGTTAACAGATGCAGCATAAAACTTTCTCTTGGCGAGGATAAACTGAGGACCATGATGATAAAATAATACAAAATAAAAGCAGAAGCAATTCGACCTCTTTTGATTTGACCACAAACATATTTGAATGCCTTCTTAGCAGCATATGTTAACTCCAGCAGCAATGCACGACATTCAACACCATTATTCGTTGCAATACCCAAACACTCTCGTAGTTGAGCAATCTTCAGTTAAAGTAACTAACCACTAAGAAAAATACCAGCATAGTAACTGTTGGTGTACATATATACCACAGATCCATCCAAATGCCTTATTATTACACCAGCGCCTGGTTTCCCAGGATTTCCATTGCAAGCACCATAAAATTCAAGAATGCAGGACAGCTATAAAGACAAGGTCCAGTGATGAGAACAAGCCAACATTTCCTCAGTGAAGATAAGTTGCAAATATGCCTATCTCTACTACCTAAAAAAAGAGTAAGGTTCCAAGCAAGCAATCAAACCTCTCACTCCGAACAACTTTTTTTTATTTCTTTTACCTTTAGCGGGCTAATCAAGCATCAAAAAATTCTCATTAACATGTTTGTGCTGATGATTCTATTGATTATTGACTCACTTTCAAACCATTATTTGTCAGATCAATAGGCATTTAATTGACAACAATGCAAATTAGAACTTAATTGAGAAAATGATTAAGAGGAAGAAGGGGACATCTTACCGATTGAAAGAAACGCAAGAGTGAGGGATGACGGAGACGCGCAAACAGCAACAATTTTTTTATTATTCAGTACTGCTACCAAAAGGTCATTCTATGACAAAGAACTCATTGGGGAACAGCAGTTGCACCGGGTTACCTGGTATAAGACCAACATATTGTTCCCAAAAAGAAACATAAGTTGCAATTTTATAAGATGGAAAAGCATACAAAATAAAGAAAGAATTGGGATATACATCCACATGGGTTGCTAAATAAAGTGTATGCACAATTAGTGAAATTCATCTAAAAACTAAAGTATGCAGAGAGCAAGACAACATGTGAGATAATTAACCTAACCTACGGTCTACTTGTGATGTATTTGGGGCTGTGCAAGAGACCTCTTTCCCTTGCAATGAACAAGGCCCAACTTTGAAAGCGGTGATACAAAATTTAATGTAATGATCAAAAAGCACAATTTGGAGAACACTTAGATTCCACAAATCCAGCTAGATAGAAGCAACTCAAAATAAAAATGGTCTGAAATTAAAAAACTCTTGTTCGACAACCGCTAGCCCCGGCCTCCCCAGCCTCCGCTCCGGCGTCTTGGCAACACCGCTCTAGGACCTTGTTCGGGCTGTATGCTTCTACTTGGCATAATATTTGCTTCTTCAACAATAAATTTTCATTTACCTAGTAAGAGAGATCATACGAGTTGCAAGTAGCAACTGCAAGTAATTGCAGGATGTAGTAGATGTTAGGAATATGAAGTATAGCACTGACCCAATTGGATGCCCTGGCCTTGTGCTTCTTGGAGACAACCCAATGCACCTGCCCTTGCCATCAACCATGGGCAGGTCGTACTGGGTGGCAAAGAGTGTGTTGATCCCTGCCAGACATCACCTTCTCGAGCGTTGCCATGTGACTCATCTGCAGTAGACCAAACCCAATCCCGATTCAATCCCCACAAACCGTCAGATACATGAGTATGGGTGGGCTTCAGTTACAAATATGTGGGGGAAAATTAAGCACCGGCTACAACAAATGTAAATATTCCGAGATGTTCATGGCATTATAGTGCACAAGATTATTTTTTACGACATGAAGAGATAAGATCCGGGTAGCATGAATGACCACCTTAACTGATTGGAGATTGCAAGAGCTTAAATTGATCCAGGGATGTATCACTTTGCGAATCCAAGACCTGGGAGAGGATGCAATAGGGAGTGAGCATAGATGGGAAAAGAGAGGGAGAGAGGGAAGGGTTGGGGCAAGCTTACCTTGGCTGGTTGGCAGCAGCCGTGCTCGCCGTCGGTTGACGCAAGCGCCGGTCCCCAAGCCATGCCCACCACCGCTCCCACCGCCTGTAGAAGCCGCTCGCTCGTCACCGTCCTACATCGCTCGAGCCACTGCTAAGACGCATAATTTTGCCCCTAGGCTTCTCTTTCTCCTCCTGATCCAGGAGGTAGTCTCCGGACCTGTCGCCTCCTCGCTCACACCATGGCTTTGGGGAGGAGCTCGCCGTTGGTGGGAATAAGGTGAGCGGAGGAGAGAGGAGTGGGTTGCAGGCTTTTGGGGAGGGCGCTGGTGGCGGCGGCTATGGCGGAGGGCTCCGGCTAGTGGCGGCGGCTATGGCGGAGGGCTCCGGCTGGTGGCGGCGGTAGACGAGGAAGAGGGATAGGGAGGGGAAGAGGAGTCGAGGAGGGGAAAGGGGAACGGGGGGCTGGGCGTTCTGTCTCACGCGAGCGAGCGCCCCTTCAGCATTGCGTTTCCACCTTCCGGTTAAAAAAATTCGGCACAGTAAAATCGGGACAGGTGGATCACGCGAGCAGCAGCCTTGATGCACACCTTATTGTTTTGGATTGGGCCGGGGCAGACAAGACATTGCATCGTCCAAAATATGGCATGCATCACAAAACGCCGGTATCAAATATCAGGAAGGGGGCAGCTTCTGTATGTGCCTCGGTGATCAAGAAGATCGGGTATAGGAGTGGTGAATTCTCTATGTAAAATTCTGTTATGAATCAAGTGCAACTTTGAAACACATTCTTTAGTTAAGGCCGTTGTTTTTTACCAGTTGCTCGCCGCCTGTGGCTAGGGTCCCGACTAGATATTACTAGCAAATATGCCCGTGTGTTACTACGAAAGACAAAAAAATTACATGGTAGTCAAATGAGTATGACTCAATCCTCGAAATATGAGCGTTCTCTATTTTAACACTTCGGCTCACCATGTTGCCACTTAACTTTCTTCCCACCCTAGGTGATGATGGACGCGATGTCCACGCAATCGCAATGCATTCGACGTGTTAAATCCCATGACAATGAGCTTGCCACTACACGAGACACTTGTAATTGTGTCGCGCAAGGGAATGTTTAAAATATTAAAAACAAATCCCATGAACTACGAACTACTCCCAATGCCTAGACATTTAAAGACTTTTCATAAACTAATCAAATCCTAGACACAAAAGACTTTTGAATCGGCAAACATTTTTTTGAATCGACAAACATTTTTTGAAAATTATCTATTTTTTAAAATTTACGAACATCTTTTTTGGTTAGACAAACATTTTCTGAAATGCATGAATAGTTTTAGAATTCATGAACATTTTTTACTCGCTAAAAATTTCTAAAAATTTGCCATTTTAAAAAAATTCATAAACACATTTTTTGTTTAGACGATTTTTTTTGAAAATGGATGAATGGTTTTCGAATTCATGAACCTTTTTGGACTCAGTAAACATTTTTCAATTGATGAACTTTTTAAAATTTGGGGAAATTTTTCTGAAATTTGCAAAAAAATTATCAATATTTTCTAAAATTTCATGGACATTTTTCAGATTCATGAATATGATTGAATATGCCATCATTTTTTCAAAATCATGATCATGATTTTGTTTTCCGACATTTTTTTTTCTAAATTGTGATTTCTTTTAATAACTTCGAACAACTTTGTATAATACTCAACATTTTTTGAAACTGTGAAAATTTTATAATTTCCGAAAAAAATATGAGAATTCACAAACATTTTTTTTCAATTCTCGCAACCTTTTAAAATTTGGAAATATCAAATTAAATTAAAGAACGAAAGAACAGAAACAGAAGAAAAAAAACAGGGGTGTCATGATTTTAGAGCATCTCTAGCAGACCTCTTAAAACGTCGGCCCATGAACGCCACGTGGGGGGAGGTGAGAAAAAGGAGTGGGCAAAACGGTAGAACTGGGGATCGAAAATTAGTTTCAGGGTGGGAGAGATAGGCTTTAGAGCATCTCTAACAGACCTTGCTACCTCTTGAGCACTGCGTTGGTTTTCCCCGAAGAGGAAGGGATGATGCAGCAGAGTAGCGTAAGTATTTTCCTCAGTTTTTGAGAACCAAGGTATCAATCCAGTAGGAGGCTACGCGCGAGTCCCTCGTACCTGCACAAAACAAATAAATCCTCGCAACCAACGCGATAAGGGGTTGTCAATCCCTACACTTCCACTTACGAGAGTGAGATCTGATAGATATGATAAGATAATATTTTTTGTATTTTTATGATAAAGACGCAAAGTAAAATAAAAGCAAAGTAAAAAAGCAAAGGAAATAACTAAGTATTGGAAGATTAATATGATGAAGATAGATCCGGGGGCCATAGGTTTCACTAGTGGCTTCTCTCAAGAGCATAAGTATTCTACGGTGGATGAACGAATTACTGTTGAGCAATTGAAAGAATTGAGCACAGTTATGAGAATATTTAGGTATGATCATGTATATAGGCATCACATCCGAGACAAGTAGACCGACTCCTGCCTGCATCTACTACTATTACTCCACTCATCGACCGCTATCCAGCATGTATCTAGAGTATTAAGTTAATGAAAACAGAGTAACGACTTAAGCAAGATGACATGATGTAGAGGGATAAACTCATGCAATATGATGAAAACCCCATCTTGTTATCCTCGATGGCAACAATACAGTACGTGCCTTGCTTCCCATACTGTCACTGTGAAAGGACACCGCAAGATTTAACCCAAAGCTAAACACTTCTCCCATTGCAAGAAAGATCAATCTAGTAGGCCAAACTGAACTGATAATTCGAAGAGACTTGCAAAGATAACCAATCATACATAAAAGAATTCAGAGAAGATTCAAATATTGTTCATAGATAGACTTGATCATAAACCCACAATTCATCGGTCTAAACAAACACAGCGCAAAAAGAAGATTACATCGAATAGTTCTCCACAAGAGAGGGGGAGAACATTGTATTGAGATTCAAAAAGAGAGAAGAAGCATCTAGCTAATAACTATGGACCCGTAGGTCTGAGGTGAACTACTCACACTTCATCGGAGGGGCTATGGTGATGATGTAGAAGCCCTCCGTGATGGATACCCCCTCCGACGGAGCTCCAGAACAGGCCCCAAGATGGGATCTCGTGGATACAGAAAGTTGCGACGGTGGAATTAGGATTTTGGCTCCGTATCTGATCGTTTGGGGGTACGTAGGTATATATAGGAGGAAGGAGTACATCGGTGGAGCAACAGGGGGCCCACGAGGGTGGAGGGCGCCCCTGGGGGGTAGGCGTGCCCCCCTACCTCATGGCCTCCTCCTTTATTTCTTGACGTAGGGTCCAAGTCTCCTGGATCATGTTCGGTGAGAAAATCACGTTCCCGAAGGTTTCATTCCGTTTGGACTCCGTTTGATATTCCTTTTCTTCGAAACCCTGAAATAGGCAAAAAAACAACAATTCTGGGCTGGGCCTCCGGTTAATAGGTTATTGCCAAAAATAATATAAAAGTGGATAATAAAGCCCAATAATGTCCAAAACAGTAGATAATATAGCATGGAGCAATCAAAATTTATAGATACGTTGGAGACGTATCAAGCATCCCCAAGCTTAATTCCTGCTCGTCCTCAAGTAGGTAAATGATAATAACAGAATTTTTGATGCGGAGTGCTACTTGGCATAATTTTAATGTAATTCTTCTTAATTGTGGTATGAATATTCAGATTCGAAAGATTCAAGATAAAAGTTCATGTTGACATAAAAATAATAATACTTCAAGCATACTAACTAAGCAAATATGTCCTCTCAAAATAACATGGCCAAAGAAAGTTCATCCCTACAAAATCATATAGTTTAGTCATGCTCCATTTTCATCACACAAGAATGATCTCATCATGCACAACCCCGATGACAAGCCAAGCAATTGTTTCATACTTTAGTAATCTCAAACCTATAAACTTTCACGCAGTATATGAGCGTGAGCCATGGATATAGCATTATGGGTGGAATGGAATATGATGATGAGGGTTATGTGGAGAAGATAAAAAAGGAGATAGTCTCACATCAACGAGGCTAATCAATGGGCTATGGAGATGCCCATTGATTGATGTTAATGCAAGGAGTAGAGATTGCCATGCAACGGATGCACTAGAGCTATAAATGTATGAAATATCAACAAAAGAAATTAAGTGGGTGTGCATCCAATTTGCTTGCTCACGAAGACCTAGGGCACTTGAGGAGGCCCATTGTTGGAATATACAAGCCAAGTTCTATAATGAAAAATTCCCACTAGTATATGAAAGTAACAAGACAAAAGACTCTCTATCATGAAGATTCTGGTGCTACTTTGAAGCACAAGCGGAAAAAGGATAGTAGCATTGTCCCCTTTTTTTGGCCTTTCTTTTTTTGGCCTTTTTTGGGATAATGCTCTATTAATGATGATCATCACACTTCTATTTATTTACAACTCAATGATTACAAGTCGATACTTAGAACAAGATATGACTCTATATGAATGCCTCCGGCGGTGTACCGGGATATGCAATGAACCAACAGTGACATGTATGAAAGAATTATGAACGGTGGATTTTCCACAAATACTATGTCAACTACATGATCATGCTAAGCAATATGACAATGATGAATGTGTCATGATAAACGGAATGGTGGAAAGTCGCATGGCAATATATCTCGGAATGGCTATGGAAATGCCATAATAGGTAGGTATGGTGGTTGTTTTAAGGAAGATATGTTTTAAGGAAGATATAAGGATGTTTATGTGTGAAAGAGCGTATCATATCACGGGGTTTGGATGCACCGGCAAAGTTTGCACCAACTCTCAATGTGAGAAAGGGCAATGCACGGTACCGAAGAGGCTAACAATGATGGAAGGGTGAGAGTGTGTATAATCCATGGACTCAACATTAGTCATAATTAAAGAACTCACATACTTATTCAAAAAATCTACAAGTCATCAAAAACCAAGCACTACGCGCATGCTCCTAGGGGGATAGATTGGTAGGAAAAGACCATCGCTCGTCCCCGACCGCCACTCATAAGGAAGACAAATCAAATAACACCTCATGTTTCTAATTTGTTACATAACGTTTACCATACGTGCATGCTACGGGACTTGCAAATCTCAACACAAGCATTTCTCAAATTCACAACTACTCAACTAGCACGACTTTGATATTATTACCTCCATATCTCAAAACAATCATCAAGCATCAAACTTCTCTTAGTATTCAAAACACTCATAAGAAAAAAATTATTCATCTTGAACACCTAACATATTAGGATTATTTAAGCAAATTAACATGCTTTTTAAGACTCCCAAAATAATCTAAGTGAAGCATGAGAGATCAATAGTTTCTATAAAACAAATCCACCACCGTGCTCTAAAAGATATAAGTGAAGTACTAGAGCAAAACTATATAACTCAAATGATATATGTGAAGCACATAGAGTATTCTAACAAATTCCAAATCATGTATGGCTCTCTCAAAAGGTGTGTACAGCAAGGATGATTGTGGTAAACCAAAAAGCAAAGACTCAAATCATACAAGACGCTCCAAGCAAAACACATATCATATGGTGAATAAAAATATAGCTCCAAGTAAAGTTACCGATAGAAGTAGACGAAAAGAGGGGATGCCTTCTGGGGCATCCCCAAGCTTTGGCTTTTAGGTGTCCTTAGATTATCTTGGGGGTGCCATGGGCATCCCCAAGCTTAGGCTCTTGCCACTCCTTGTTTCATAATTCATCAAATCTTTACCCAAAACTTGAAAACTTCACAACACAAAACTTAAAGTAGAAAATCTCATGAGCTCCGTTAGCCAAAGAAAACAAAATACCACTTCAAGGTACTGTAATGAAATCATTTTTTATTTATATTGGTGTTAAACCTACTGTATTCCAACTTCTCTATGGTTTATAAACTATTTTACTAGCCATAGATTCATCAAAATAAGCAAACAACACACGAAAAAACAGAATCTGTCAAAAACAGAACAGTCTGTAGTAATCTGTAGCTAGCGCAAGATCTGAACCCCAAAAATTCTAAAATTAATTTCTGGACGTGAGGAATTTATCTACTAATCATCTGAAAAAATAATTAACTAAATAGAACTTTCCAAATAAAAATGGCAGCAGTTCTCGTGAGCGCTAAAGTTTCTGTTTTTTACATCAAGATATCAAGACTTTCCCCAAGTCTTCCCAACGGTTCTACTTGGCACAAATACTAATAAAACACAAAAAACACAACCTAAACAGAGGCTAGATAAATTATTTATTACTAAACAGGAGCAAAAAGTAAGAAATAAAAATAAAATTAGGTTGCCTCCCAACAAGCGCTATCGTTTAACGCCCCTAGCTAGGCATAAAAAGCAAGGATAGATCTAGGTATTGCCATCTTTGGTTTTCAACTTTTTAGCAGAATCAAGCTCGAATCCGGGGAGGTTCTTTACATTTCCCTTCATATTCTGAAATTTTTAGATCTAACGAATCCAACCGCTTATTGCAGAGGGTAATCAACATATTCATGCGGTGGAGATTCCCGCTAATGCTTTTAAGAGGTTCAAGAGACTTTTGTAAAATCTTGGTTAATTCACAAATTTTCTCAAAAACTTGCGTTTCCTCTTGGGTATGATGAGGCCCCTTTTGTTGAGGTAGAGCTCCTACTATACCTTCTATAATTTCATGCGCAATACTAGGATCAATTTCAATAAAATTGCCTTTGGCAACGCAATCCAAAAGTTGTCTATGAGACATATTTAGTCCAACATAGAAGTTGCGAAGCAAAATTCTAAAATTCACCTCTAGGGTACAATCACGATAAGATTCCATCATTCTAAACCAAGCATCTTTTAAATTTTCACCTTTCCTTTGTTTGAAGTGAAGAACCTCAAACTCAGGAGACAAAGGAGGAGATAAGGGACTAGCCATAATGACAAGCAAACGGAAAAGAGGCGAACAAAAAAAGAGAGGGAGGATAGAGAGAGAGGGCGAATAAAATGGCAAGGGTGAAGTGGGGGAGGGGAAAACGAGAGGCAAATGGCAAATAATGTAATGCGGGAGATAAGGATTGTGATGGGTACTTGGTATATTGACTTTTCCGTAGACTCCCCGGCAACGGCGCCAGAAATCCTTCTTGCTACCTCTTGAGCACTGCGTTGGTTTTTCCCCGAAGAGGAAGGGATAATGCAGCAAATAAGCATAAGTGTTTCCCTCAGTTTTTGAGAACCAAGGTATCAATCCAGTAGGAGGCTACGCGCGAGTCCCTTGTACCTGCACAAAACAAATAAATCCTCGCAACCAACGCAATAAGGGGTTGTCAATCCCAACACGGCCACTTACGAGAGTGAGATCTAATAGATATGATAAGATAATATTTTTGATATTTTTATGATAAAGATGCAAAGTACAATAAAAGCAAAGGAAAAAAGCAAAGGAAATAACTAAGTATTGGAAGATTAATATGATGAAGATAGACCCGGGGGCCATAGGTTTCACTAGTGGCTTCTCTCAAGAGCATAAGTATTCTACGGTGGGTGAACGAATTACTGTTGAGCAATTGACAGAATTGAGCATAGTTATGAGAATATTTAGGTATGATCATGTATATAGGCATCACGTCTGAGACAAGTAGACCGACTCCTGCCTACATCTACTACTATTACTCCACTCATCGACCGCTATCCAGCATGGATCTAGAGTATTAAGTTAATGAAAACAGAGTAACACCTTAAGCAAGATGACATGATGTAGAGGGATAAAACTCATGCAATATGATAAAAAAAACCATCTTGTTATCCTCAATGGCAACAATACAATACGTGCCTTGCTGCCCCTACTGTCACTGGGAAAGGACACCGCAAGATTGAACCCGAAGCTAAGCACTTCTCCCATTGCAAGAAAGATCAATCTAGTAGGCCAAACCAAACTGATAATTCAAAGAGACTTGCAAAGATAACCAATTATACATAAAAGAGTTCAGAGAATATTCAAATATTGTTCATAGATAGACTTGATCATAAACCAACAATTCATCGGTCTCAACAAACACACCGCAAAAAGAAGATTACATCGAATAGTTCTCCACAAGAGAGGGGGAGAACATTGTATTGAGATCCAAAAAGAGAGAAGAAGCCATCTAGCTAATAACTATGGACCCGTAGGTCTAAGGTGAACTACTCACACTTCATCGGAGGGGCTATGGTGATGATGTGCAAGCCCTCCGTGATGGATACCCCCTCCGGCGGAGCTCCGGAACAGGCCCCAAGATGGGATCTCGTGGATACAGAAAGTTGCGGCGGTGGAATTAGGGTTTTGGCTCCGTATCTGATCGTTTGGGGGTACGTAGGTATATATAGGAGGAAGGAGTACGTCGGTGGAGCAACAAGAGGCCCACGAGGGTGGAGGGCGGGCCTGGGGGGTAGGCGCGCCCCCTACCTCGTGGGCTCCTCCTTTGTTTCTTGACGTAGGGTCCAAGTCTCCTGGATCATGTTCGGTGAGAAAATCACGTTCCCGAAGGTTTCATTCCGTTTGGACTCCGTTTGATATTCCTTTTTCTTCGAAACCCTGAAATAGGCAAAAAACAGCAATTCTGGGCTGGCCCTCCGGTTAATAGGTTATTCCCAAAAATAATATAAAAGTGGATAATAAAGCCCAATAATGTACAAAACAGTAGATAATATAGCATGGAGCAATCAAAAATTATAGATATGTTGGAGACGTATCAGACCTCTTAAAATGTACGAAACTGTAAAATAACCACAGATTTATAGTGTTAGGCGGAAAAGGTGATCCAAATAGAACTCGTAAATGACTCCGCCCTATAAAACTTTTTAAGGGGCGTGGAAAACGTCCCCACCCAACCTGTGAAAATAAGGATTTCGGAGCCAACCTAAGGGTGACTTGTATATACGAAAGACCGTCGGCAAGAGTCCAACTGACATCGGAACCTTCATGGCTCGCTCCCTGATAACCCATAAGTATAGGGGATCAATTGTAGCCTCTTTCGATAAGTAAGAGTGTTGAACCCAACGAGGAGCTAAAGATAGAACAAATATTCCTTAAAGTTCTATCGACCATCGATACAACTCTACGCACGCTTAACGTTCGCTTTACATAGAACAAGTACGAAACTAGAAGTACTTTGTAGGTGTTTTTGCATAGCTTTGCAAGATAATAAAGAGCGCGTAAATAAAAATTAGGGGCTGTTTAGATAAAGAAAGAATAAAGTTAGTATAGCGGTTGTGGAAAAGTGGTGGTAGGAGTTGCGAAATTGTCCATAAGCAATTGACTACGTTACTAGATCGATAGCAAGTTTTATGTGGGAGAGGCCACTGCTAGCATGTCATCCCTGACTTGAAATTCTATGCACTTATGATTGGAACTATTAGCAAGCATCCGCAACTACTAACATTCATTAAGGTAAAACCCAACCATAGCATTAAGATATATTGGTCCCCCTTCAATCTCGTATGCATCAATTTCTATGCTAGGTTGAAGTTTCTGTCACTCTTGCCCTCCAATACATAGTCCTATCAACATACAACTAACCCTATGGTGTGATCCACGCGCGCGCTCATATGATGGGCACCAAAGGACAGCAACGTAACCACAAGCAAATTAAATCAATCATAGAAAATTATCAATCACCGATAGGACAACAAAAATCTACTGAGACATTATAGGATGGCAACACATCATTGGATAATAATATGAAGTATAAAGCACCATGTTCAAGTAGAGGGTACAACGGGTTGCGGGAGAGTGGACCGTTGTAGATAGATGGGGGAAGGTGATGGAGATGTTGGTGAAGATGGCGGAGGTGTTTGTGAAGATGACAGAGGTGTTGGTGAAGATCGCGGTGAAGATGATGGCCCCCGGCGGCGTTCCGGCGCCACCGGAAGCGAGGGGGAGAGAGCCCCCCTCCTTCTTCTTCTTCCTTGGGTTTCCCCTCTGGTCCATGGCCTCCATGGCATGGGAGGGGCGAGAGCCCCTCCGAGATTGGATATGTTTCTCTGTCTCTCTCTGTTTCTGCGTTCTGAGATTCTACCCTTTCACCGTTTGTTATATTCCCGGAGATCTGTAACTCCGAATGTGCTGAAATTTTAACACTATCTCTATCCGGATATTAGCTTTCTTTCAGCGAAAGAAGGCATCAACCACCTTACGGGGTGGCCACGAGGGCCCAGGGCGCGCCCCCTGCCTCGTGGCCCCCTCGGGCATCGTCTCGCATTGATTTTTCTTCCCAAAAATCACATATATTCCAAAAAAATCTCTGTCGGTTTTTATCCCGTTTGGACTCCGTTTGATATGGATTTACTGCGAAACAAAAACATGCAACAAATAGGAACTGGCACTAGGCACTGGATCAATATGTTAGTCCAAAAAATAGTATAAAAAGTTGCCAAAAGTATATATGAAAGTTGTAGAATATTGGCATGGAACAATCAAAAATTATAGATACGACGGAGACGTATCAGCATCCCCAAGCTTAATTCATGCTCGTCCTCGAGTAGGTAAATGATAAAAAAGATAATTTTTGATTTGGAATGCTACCTAGCATTATCTTGATCATGTAATCTAATCATGACATGAATATTAAGACACGAGTGATTCAATGCAATAGTCTATCATTTGACATTAAGATAATAATACTTCAAGCATACTAATAAAGCAATCATGTATTTTCAAAATAACATGGCCAAAGAAAGTTATCCCTACAAAATCATATAGTCTGGCTATGCTCCATCTTCACCACACAAAATATTCAAATCATGCACAACCCCGATGACAAGCTAAGCAATTGTTTCATACTTTTGATGTTCTCAAACCTTTTCAACTTTCATGCAATACATGAGCGTGAGCCATGGATATAGCACTATAGGTGGAATAGAATATGATGGTGGAGGTTGTGTGGAGAAGACAAAAAGGGAGAAAGTCTCACATCGATGCGGCTAATCAACGGGCTATGGAGATGCCCATCAATTGATGTCAATGTGAGGAGTAGGGATTGCCATGCAATGGGTGCACTAAGATCTCTAAGTGTATGAAAGCTCAAACTGGAAACTAAGTGGGTGTGCATCCAACTTGCTTGCTCATGAAGACCTCGGGCATTTGAGGAAGCCCATCATCGGAATATACAAGCCAAGTTCTATTATGAAAATTCCCACTAGTATATGAAAGTGATAACTCAAGAGACTCTCTATATGAAGAACATGATGCTATTCTGAAGCACAAGTGTGGTAAAAGGATAGTAACATTGTCCCTTCTCTCTTTTCTCTCATTTTTTTATTTTTTTCTCTTTTTTCTCTTTTTTTGATGGGCTTCTTTGGCCTCTTTTATTTTTTTGTAAAGTCCGGAGACTCATCCCAAATTGTGAGGGAATCATAGCTTCCATCATCCTTTCCTCACATGGGACAATGCTCTAATAATGATGATCATCACACTTTTATTTACTTACAACTCAATATTACAACTCGATACTAGAACAAAATATGACTCTATATGAATGCCTCCGGCGGTGTACCAGGATGTGCAATGATCTAGCATAGCAATGACATCAAAAAACAGACAAGCCATGAAAACATCATGCTAACTATCTTACGATCATGCAAAGCAATATGACAATGAATGCTCAAGTCATGTATATGATGATGATGATGGAAGTTGCATGGCAATATATCTTGGAATGGCTATGGATATGCCATGATAGGTAGGTATGGTGGTTGTTTTGAGGAAGATATAAGGAGGCTTATGTGTGATAGAGCGTATCGTATCACGGGGTTTGGATGCACCGGCGAAGTTTGGACAACGGCAATGCATGGTACCGAAGAGGTTAGCAATGATGGAAGGGTGAGAGTGCGTATAATCCATGGACTCAACATTAGTCATAAAGAACTCACATACTTATTGCAAAAATCTATTGGGCATCAAAACAAAGTACTACGCGCATGCTCCTAGGGGGATAGATTGGTAGGAAAAGACCATTGCTCGTCCCCGACCGCCACTCATAAGGAAGACAATCAATAAATAAATCATGCTCCGACTTCATCACATAACGGTTCGCCATACGTGCATACTACGGGAATCACAAACTTCAACACAAGTATTTCTATAATCCACAACTACCCACTAGCATGACTCTAATATCACCATCTTTATATCGCAAAACTATTGCAAGGAATCAAACAAATCATATTCAGTGATCTACAAGTTTTATGTAGGATTTTATGACTAACCATGTGAATGACTAATTCCTGTCATCTCTCTAAATAGATATAAGTGAAGTAAGAGAGTTTAATTCTTTCTACAAAAGATATGCCCACGCTCTAAAAAATATAAGTGAAGCAAAAGAGCATTCTACAAATGACGGTTTTATATGTGAAGAGAAACAGGCAATTCAAACTTCAAATGATATAAGCAAAGCACATGAAGCATTCTATAAAGCCATACTCAAAAGATATAAGTGAAGTGCAATGAGCATTCTATAAATTAACCAAGGACTATCTCATACCAACATGGTGCATAAAATAAAATTGAAAACTAAATGCAACAGACGCTCCAAGATTGCACATATCGCATGAATGAAACGAATCCGAAAACATACTGATACTTGTTGAAGAAAGATATGCGATGCCTTCCGGGGCATCCCCAAACTTAGACGCTTGAGTCTCCTTGAATATTTACTTGGGGTACCTCAGGCATCCCCAAGCTTCCTTCTTCTCACATGGAGACCTCCTCGATCTTCGAACACTTCATCCACACAAAACTCAACAGAAAGCTCGGTAAGATCCGTTAGTATAATAAAGCAAATCACTACTCTAAGTACTGTTGCAAACCAATTCATATTTTGTTTTTTCATTGTAGCTACTGTAACATAACTTTTCCACGGCTTAATCCACTGATATAAATCGGTAGTTTCATCAAAACGAGCAAACTATGCATAAAAAACAGAATCTGTCTAAAACAGAACAGTCTGTAATAATATGAACATTCACCATACCTATGGTACTCCACAAATTCTACCAAAATTAGGAAAAATAAACAATTTTTTATAGAAATACAGTGCAAAAAGTTTCAGAACCCTTTGACGTTCCAGCAAAAAATGTAAAATCGCGCGCTATAGCCAAAGTTTCTGTCCTGCACCGTACAAACCAACAAGCATCTAAAACATCCTAAAGGCAACCTTGGCGCATTATTCTTATAATACAATGGAATTGACAAGGGGGTAATTATTTTTGTTGAAAAGTTTCCGTAATCAAGATTCACAAAGTTTCCGTGAGCATGAACAAAGTTCAAGGAGCTCCCCACTTCAACCATGATTGTCTCTCTCACTTTCACTTTCTCTTTTGAAAAAGTTTTGGGTTCCCCTCTTTATTTTTTGTTTTTAAACTTTATAGAAGCACACAACATAAATAAATGACTCTCTAAAACTTCCAGGTTGTCTCCCTGGCACCGCTTTCTTTAAAGCCATTAAGCTAGGTATATAGTGCTCAAGTAATGTATCCACCCGGATCCCAACATATATCAAAGACAATTTTAATTAACAATGATTTGCGATTTAGTAGTGAGCACAAAGCAACATATGTCAAGCAATGATGAAGTCTAACTCTCTTCCTATGCATCGCATGTCATAAAAGAACAATTCATGCACACATAGTAAAGGCCAATGCATAGTATAAACAGTTTCTTGCAATTTTATCGTGTTGGAAACATGGAGAGGCGGAGATGTGGTTTATCTCTCATAATAATTGCAAGTAGAAGCAGCAAGCACATGCATATTATATCTATCAAAATCATATGTGTAATAGTAAAACGCTACCCATCAAGATAATCCTTAATAAGGGCAAACTTCTCCAATATAGTGTAGTCGGGAGAATTCAAAAAGATAATAGGACTATAATGCGTGGGTGCAATAGCAACAATTTCATATCTCAAGCATAGTTCCCGAGTATACCAATGCGACATATGAATTGATCCCATAATAGTTTCCCTTTTTGAGTCAAGTGATAATCCCTAAAGTATTCACGTTGATCCAACGTGTCTCCCATTACATAATTGAATGAGGTTTTCTCAGGATTATCAAAGTAGTACATAATATTTTTCACATAACCAGCATCGAGGGTTTTAGGAGGTTCCCCATCTCCATGAGTAGCAGGTACACCTAATTTTTTTGGTATTTCGTGTTCCATATCCATAACTAAAGATAGAGAACAACTTAGAACAGCAAATAAAAATTACTTAGTGATAAAGCAAACAAGCACACACGAGAATATTCACCCCACTCTATTGCTCCCCGACAACGGCATCAGAAAACGGTCTTGATAACCCACAAGTATAGGGGATCAATTGTAGCCTTTTTCGATAAGTAAGAGTGTCGAACCCAACGAGGAGCTAAAGGTAGAACAAATATTCCCTCAAGTTCTATCGACTACCGATACAACTCTACGCACGCTTAAAGTTCGCTTTACCTAGAACAAGTATGAAACTAGAACTACTTTGTAGGTGTTTTTGGATAGGTTTGTAATATAATAAAGAGCGCGTAAATAAAAAGTAGGGGCTGTTTAGATAAAGAAACAATAAAGTTAGTATAGCGAGTGTGGAAAAGTGGTGGTAGGAGTTGCGAAATTGTCCCTAAGCAATTGACTACGTTACTAAACCGATAGCAAGTTTTATGTGGGAGAGGCCACTGCTAGCATGTCATCCCTGAGTTGGAATTATATGCACTTATGATTGGAATTATTAGCAAACATCCGCAACTAGTAGCGTTCATTAAGATAAAACCCAACTATAGCATTAAGATATATTGGTCCCCCTTCAATCCCGTATGCATTAATTTCTATGCTAGGTTGAAGTTTCTGTCACTCTTGCCCTCAAAATACTGTAGTCTAAGTCGACCCTTAAAATGTGTTTTCCGTGAACTGAAAAACGCATTTTCAGTTCCGCGGTTAAAGGGGTCTGCTAGCCACTTTGCCACTTAGTCTATCTGTGTTTTACAAAAGGTATTATTTCACTAAAAGACCTGAGCGCCACGGCAATCTTGGTAAGAATAATCGAACCGTTTTCTTTACTTATCGGTGGCATAGTGGGTAATTTATAGCAACTTTAGGGGTATTTTTTTGATCGTACGGGCAGAAGCATTAGCTGCTTTATTATTAATTTAGTAAAGATTTGTATCCCAGACATTGTTGAGTTTTAATAAAGACTCTATTTCACCTAAAAATACTTTTGTAAAGTAAAAAAATCTGCTGTCACACGAACATGAACATCTAAAAGAAAAATCAGATTTTTGATTTATTTTTTACTATTTGTTTCAGTGTACAGTTCATTAAGAAGCATGTGCTCCGAGAGCCAAAATGGACCTCCTTGTATCTTGCCCGTACAACATGATTTAGTACTGCATGACAATGTGTTTTCAACCCTACGCATATGTAGTACTCACTCATACCTATAAACCTCAAGCGGGTCATTGGTTTTCTCTTTCGTGTCCCGCACCTCCACGAGCTAGCACTAGCAATGGGCGAGGACCCGCGAGCAGGCGACGCCACCAACGAGATGGCTGGTACAGAGGGAAATCGATCGATGGCCACATGCAAAGAGGCTGCACGGGAAGAGTCAACCTCTCTAGATATTTACCCGTGTGCAACAACGGTTGCCCATTCAAAGCTGGTGGCCGAATCTCGGTCACCTATGCCCGAAGCGGCCAAGCGAAATGCGAGAAGTGCTCATTACTGCCAGCTATAAATTGTTTTCACCAACGCGTAATGGGGAAATTCATTTGTTGATATATGACTGAACATTTGTAATTAGCAAAAATATATTTTCCGTGTCATTCAGATGACCAATACTGGAGTTTTGCTTTGCCTCCGCCGCGGACCAGGCAGATGATTATCTATCGGTCCCATACATATGCTTGTGTGGCACAAGCAAATCCATATCTGAAACTTGTAATTAACTAGCAATCGCATATAGAAACAAGGAAATTGGGCGACGACCATCACATCTCAAACTAGTCAACACAAAATCTCTGCACGATAGCAACATCGTAGCGACATACATGCCATCAATATCCCATTGTTGAAATTTGAAGTCTCTTCTCATGAAACATAGTCGAGATCGATAGTTGCCCCTAGGTCCTCCGGACCGGATGGCGATGGCGTGACGCCGTCGTTTTCCTTCTTGAAGATGCTATCTTGCTCGCTCGAGGTGTCTCCGATTTTGGCTTTCGCGATGTTGGATTTCTCGCTAGTTCAGCATTGCCGCTCTTAGGTTCAGGTTTGGTAGGTCTAGCTGTGTTGTATCCCCTGTTCGGGCCGAGCATCCCTTGTCTCCTTGCTCCGAACACTATGTTCATGCCTGCCTGCGTTCGTGTCATGTGATGGACCTCTATCTATACTCATTCTATTCCTTCTATCAATGCAATGATACACAAGCTTTGCGTATCCGCGAAAAAAGTGGTCAATAGTTGCAATTGTGCATGTCATCAGACGACATATTGCGATCGAGGCAAGTAGTGCTTCAGAAATTGGAAAATAAAAGAGGTCTCACTCATGAACCAATCAAGTCTGTGATCAGAGGCGGAATTGGGCCTGGGGCAACTGGGGCTATAGCCCCAGGCGTGGCCCAACTCGCAACTACATTATCCAGCAGGAATTTTGCATGTTTGTACACTTATAAAGGCCCAGCCCCAGACGTGCACATCCATTGCCATGCCTCAGCCCATATACAACCCAGAAAGCTCTCCACCGCCATCAAGCCCCGACGAACGATCGCTCCAAAACGAATCAGAAACAGATCTCACATGGTAGCTACCCCCCAAAAAAGATCTTGCCTGATTGCTGCTCACCACCTCACCATCGCTGATCTCTTTCCATCGTTCATGCTGCGCCGCCAATTCCCCTCGACACTTCGACTACTTGACTCGACGAACTGTACATCCGGACCTGCGCGGCTGCGCCCGGCGGACGGCGCCACAGCCCCCATCAACCGTTCTATTCTGTTCAGCTCCATTTACACAACCGGCTGGACATGATAGGCAATCTGTAGTTTCTTGTATCATTTTTTTCCTAGTTCTTTTGTAGCAGCCAAAATCAATGAATTAGTGATGTTAAAATTCTATCACTTTAGTCAATTTGTTCATATGTTCTTATTTTGCAAAATTTCAAATGAACACTTGATTTAGTCTATCCAATGTCTTGGTTTTAAATACTAGTACTTGATTTATATTTACAAGTCCATGTCCTTTTATTATTGCTTGTGAACAGACAATGACCTCAAATGAACAAAGTCTTCATTAATTGGTACCAACTTTCCAATGATGGATTTTGTTAATTTTTTTTACATATTTTATCAAAATTGCTCTTAACATAATATGAATTCATATTTTTCATTTTGGTGAATTTGTGGTGTACTTCTAACATGTATTAGCATGCGTGGTATTTGGTTTTTTTTATAGCCACTTAGTTTTAGCCCTAGGCTTTGAGAAATACTGGCTCCGCCTCTGTCTGTGATATCATTTGCCAACTCATGCGGCACTGTATGCACCTTGTCATATGCCTTGAGTAGTGAACGGTGACGAGGTCAGATATATTCTGCTGAATAACCATTCAAAGTTTTATGGTTTTCAGTGAGACTACTAAGCAATGGTGTATCATCAATGGAAAGGCATGCCCAGAGGTGATAGCCTGGGATTGCAAGTCGTAGCACCGCGACCTGCAATGCGCCTCCTGCAATTGATCAATGAGCTCCCGATGCCTCTCGATCGCACAACCTGGTAACATATTTGTCTCTTGTCCAAATAATGGAGGAAACATGGTGATAAAATTTGGCCTCTCTTTTCATCCTTGTTTCCTCTCTCCCACTAGACTCACTCTTTCCAATGCTAGGCCAACTTTATACTCCTACAATTGTTGGGTTGGGTGTGAGTGTATAATGTTTCACAAATAAATGCAATTGATTGCCAAAGCATAGGTACAAAAATAACTTGTATTAATTGTGTGTTCCTTTGTTGGCCATATGCCACAAAGCACATGGTTTATTTCTTTTGTGGTCTTGTATTCTTGTCCAAGTACCTATATTTTATTTTATCTTCTTAAAGATCATTTTGCAGATCCAATAAGTACTTAGTTATTCTCGACACTCGAAACCTCAGTACACTAGAATCACTACTTAAATTACATGATCATTATAATGACAGAAACTCAACTAAGCTCATCAAATTCATTGGTATGGATATCACACATATACAACTCGCCAACATGACTCTTATTGTATTTGCTAACAAGTATGCACTAATTTTCATTGCTCATGCCTATCATGGAGCCATCTTGCTAATGAATATCGGATATGGGCCATGGCCTTCCATGAAGCAAACAACACTTCAAATCTAGAAACTCGTTTTGATCCCACACATATGATTTAAGTCCCAAGGTTCACTCGTGCTCCTCTGATGTATCCCAATTAAACTCGACTCAAGTTCACAAAAGGAACACCACACACACGATGGACTAACAAACATCGACGGAGGGAACTAGGAAGGCATGAATAGCACATGAGGGTGTGCCTTGGGGAAAGGAGAGGAGGGCGCCTACCCACAGCCACCCGCCGTCGGACGACCTCCTCGAGGGGGTTGTGAGCTACTTACCACCGATCCATTAAAGGTAACAGTGTGAGTTATCGTCACTAGCAACCATGTCATAAAACTCCACAAAATATATCAGAGATGATGAGCCATGTTTTTGGCCCAGTAATGGTGGTATCTGGCCCAAAGAGGATAGCTCCTCCTCTAGGGTATTATACTACCCTTCCTGTAACCGTAATTTTCTATTTATTCCATGTTCAACCACCACACTCTCTTGCTCTTCATTCATTTCTCTCTCCTAACTTTCTCTTGCCAACCGTCTCCCCCATTTAGTAAACTACTATTGATTCACTCTCATGCTCAAAGTTGCCATGCATGCCGCTAACAACCCTGCCATCACCTGCCTCGCCACATCCTCTTTCGGGTCGTTCTCACCTCCATCTTCTCTATAGCCCACTACATTCCCCTCCCGGGCTCCCCGCCTCCTCCCCGACTATCGGTGCGGCCAGTTCTAGTCGCCATGAGTCAAGGTGAGGGTAGTGGTGCCGAAGGCCGCTGTGGTAGGCACGACACAAGAGCGGTGGGCGGTTGGAGTGATAGGTACCATCATAACCGCTATTTCCCGGTGACCATGGTAGACCACATTTACTTTTTAATTCTGGGACATATCACCATTAACGGTTAACAAACCCAATAGTGGTTTTTTTCTGTTACCACTGATGGCCACGGCCCACGGGACCTTTAGTGGCGATTTTACGCGCCCGCTAGCGGCATTGTTCTTTCTGTTTCAAATTATATGACCTTTTGAATCGACGTAACCAAACTTATTCGACTTTGATATGTGTCAAGATGTTGCCTTACTTTGTCTCCAGTATTTGGGAAATTTAACAAAAATCATCGGAGGTATATATCCTAAAATTCCGGTGCAAGGGCCACGCACCTTCCGTCAAAGCTAGCAATAATGGGGTCCAAATCGGGCATTGCCACCCGGAACAGGCTCGCTGGCCAGTGGCCACTGGAAATGGAACCAACATTAAAACTCAAATCACGGGGCGATGTCCACTCGTGACACACACACTGCAGACTGCACACACCTATACTGTAGTAGCCTCCCCTGCCTATCTCTCTTCCTCTCCCTCCCTCTCGGGCCCTTTCTTGCACTGATCCAGCGAGCGAGCGAGAGGACAGATGGCACTGTCGCCTCTGAATCTGAAGGTCGCCGCCGGGCCGCTCATATGGTTCGTGCTCGCGCAGGGGCTCTTCGTCAGGCTGATCGTCCGCGGGGTGGAGCTCGCGCCGCCGCCGCCGGCCAACGCGACGCTGCCCCTCGCCCGTTGTGCAGCCGGGCCCTGCCACCGCCAGATGATGGACGCCATGCACGCGTTCTCGCTGCTCGCCGTGGGGGCATCGGCCTACGTCGCCCTCGCCGTCAAGATCCACCGCAGTGACCGGCCGACCGCGGGGATCTGCATCCGCGCCCCCATGCTGCTCGCCGTCGCGCTGTCGCTGGCGGCCACCGTCCTCCAGACGGCGACGCTCTTCTACGTGCAGCAGGTGAAGCTGGGCGCCAACTACTCCTGCTTCTCCGTCGCCACCAAGGGCGGCGTGTGGGCCTACGCGCTGATGGGGCTCATGTGCGCCTGGAGGCACTGCCAGCTCGCCGGCGTCGCCATCTGGTCCGAGTAAGCTGCTAGATGACCCGAGCATCGAGATCCATCTGGTTAGATCAATGGCCTTTGCTGCGAGATGGTTTAGGTTTCAAAAAGTATTCGAGAGTAATCAAGTGAGTACTCTAGTACGATAATTAGCAGTGGTTAGTTTGCTCATGCACTATTGCTATCTGCCAGGAGTATCTATCTATGTGTGTAACTCGCCATCTTAGAATCATGGGAGCGTCAGATCTACTGTATGAACTAGTTTATGTGTACTGCTAGCACTGCATATAAATTCACTTTCGTTTGTTGTTACTGAGGATGTGTATGTATGATCCACGTGTGCTGCGGTTTACATTGTTCTGTTTCTGTATATGAACTTGTATGTGTGGAGTAAAATACACGGCTAGTACATAAAGTGCATCCAACGGCTTGTCTTCCAAGGACCTCGATGGACAGGGGCAACTCTGCATGCGCTCCAGCACTTCAAACTATGAATGAGTCTCATCTAATCCAAGTCGACTGCGAATTTTAGAACATTCAGTCGGCCGCTAGCTCAAACCTTGTTCTTGTTTATCTGATTCGTTTATTGGCAGTTGCGTTAGTGTTGTATATATACGTGTTATGAGCTTGCTCTCGTTTCTTGGGCAGGCTGTGTGATGCTTTTTCTTTGACTTTACTAATCTTGTTGTCGTCCCTTGGGTGAATTTCTACAAGGAGCATTACGTACGTATGAAATGTTCTGCTGCCAGATTACATCTGTGTATACGTATATTAGGCTAACAGAAGGTAACCACTATCAGAGGAGAGCTAGCAATAGCGGAGGCCAAAATCAGGCATCGTCCATTCGGAGCAAGCTAGCCACTGGAAATGGATGCAGTACCACACTACCACTACTCCACTGCGCGTATGCAGCTCAGCCCCGAACACCAAACTGGTCGTGGCCTGGGGCCATATGCCCATTTGCAACGGGCAATATGTAGTGTACTGTATTGAGAGATTTCCAACTTGATGTATGGAATTGATCTTCCATGACAGTTTTATGTACTAAGTTACTAACCGTGTAGTACTATTTTACTCAACACGTAGAAGATGGTGTGCAGAACCATATGTATAAACCACTGCACACGTGGATCATACACATTGCTCAGTTACACGCTTACCAAGCTAGCTAGGTGGAGTACCAAGAAGCAAATACGTATGTACCAAGAGCTAACTAACTGAATAGAAGCTGCAGTACCCAACATAGGATAGCTGCTGCTAGTAGATAGCAATCGTGCACGAGCAAATTAATCACTGCTAATTATCGTACTCTAACACGATACGTATCAGACCCAGACACCTAAACCATCTCAGCAAAGGCTACTTATCTAGCTAACCAGGTGGATCTCGATGGCGGGGTCATCTAGCAGCCTACTCGCAGCAGATGGCGACGACGGCGAGCTTGTAGTGCCTCCTGGCGCACAGGAGCCCGCCCAACACCAGGACGTGCGAGGCCCAGACGCCGGCCCTGGCCACGCCTGAGACGCAGGAGAAGTCGGCGCCCACCCACAGCTGCATCGCGTAGAAGAGCGACTTTGCCTCAAGGACCGTGCCCGCCAGCGATAGCGCGACGGCGTTCAGCATGGCGGCGCGGATCCACGCCGTGGGCGACTTGCTACCTCCCGTGGCGGCGTGGGCAGCGGCGAGGCGGTGCCTGACGGTGAAGGCGAGGAGGGCCGAGGCGAGCACGGCCAGGCCCGAGAACTTGAACAGGACGAGCGTCCTCTGGCGATGCCAGGGGCTTGCGGCGCTGCGGGCGAGGGAAGGCGGCGCGTGTGGTAGGAGCAGGGCCCGCACGACGACCTGGGAGACGAGGAAGGCCTGCGCCACCATGAGCCACATCACCTCGCCCGCGGAGTCCTTGAGAGCAGACGATGCCATCGACGTAGCTCGCTCGCTCGCTCGATCCTGCTGCACCGGCAAGCGAAAGAACTCTGGAGGGAGAGGGGGAGGGAAAGAGAAGTAGATAGCTAGGTAGAGGAGAGCTGGCTGTCGGACTTAGACGAAGATAGCTACTGTTAATGCGAGCTGCGGCCTGAGGTGCAGTGCACTAGGGGTGCGTTTGGTTGCCTGCATATGTCCCAGGCTGGCCCGTGCGAAAAAGATTGAGCCCCCGTTTGATAGCCTGCACTGTGTAGCCCGCATCACACGGAACTTAAAGCACTTTCAGGCCAGGCCGAGGGAAAACGCCCTAATCGGCAGTAGCTCCCGAGTCTGGCTCGGGTGAGGCAGGGGAGGGCGACGCGTTTCTTTCCTCGTGCGAGCAGGAAGATGGCGCGAGCTTGCCCGTATCGCTGAAAAATCGGCGGGAGGATTTCGACTCACCTCCCACCGAGTCCACCCCTATTTAGCCCCTCCCTCACCGCCCCAACTCCCTCCACCATTCTCCCTCCGTTCGAGCTTTCCCACCGACGCGCATCGGCACCGACAAGCAGGTAAGCGGCGCATCTTCATCCGCCGGCGGTCCACGGCATCGACGCTTCTTCACAGG
>NC_041392.1:52672408-52680729 GCF_002162155.2 Triticum dicoccoides
CCTTGGGCTGCAGCTATGGCCTCGGTGAGTTCAATCCCCCTTACTCTTTGTTCCTTGTAGCTAGATCTGAGCTGCAGCTAGGGTTTGATGTAGATGCATGGTTGGTTAGTGGTCTGATTTGTGAGCTCATATGGTTGCTTGCTAGCTATGATGCGGTTGGAATTTGTGGTAGGGCTAGATGTTCAAGCATGTGGTAGGCTAGATTGGTAGTAGAGTTTGAAGTTGAACCTTGTGCTTGTGTTGATTCATGCTTAGATCTGTGATTTGTAGCTATTGGTGGTCCATTTGTAGCATGTTGTTTGTTGTAGATGTATGTTCCTGCTCATAGATTGTCCGGTATGCTTAGTATGATAGCGATGAAGTATGTGCTTGCTATGATAGTGATGAACCATGTACATGTATGCTCCTGCTTTCATGGATTGTCCGGTATGTTGTGTGCTATGCTTATTGTCAATGCGTGCTACGATTGTAGGACATGACCACGCAGGCGCAAGATCTTAGTCAGGCCCTTGTCCTGTCCGACAGCCAGTTTGCTCCATCGTTTGTCGAGGACTCGCAGCCTATGTCCGAGATGGCACCTGATTCAAAGTTGTTCGCATCTGATTCCCTCTATGTGCCAGTAGTGCTCGTTGAGCCAACTCCTGCTGCTGATGCCGCTGCACTCAAGGTAGCAGCAGCAAAGGCAAAGAAGGATGGTAGGTCAAACAATATGAAGTGGCAGCCGTTCATGTCCACGTTCGTGCTGAACAAGATGTGTGAGCTCATCTCTAGTGGAGTTAGGACTGACAAGGGCTTCAAGGTGGTGCACTTGAACACTGTTGCGAAGCAGGCGAGTTCTGTGGGCAGGAGGTGTCTGCCACCCAGGTGTACAACCATCTGAGGAAGTGGAGAGGTCGATGGATCCAAGTGTCCAAGCTGAGAGACCTTAGTGGCGCCTCGTGGGATGAGAACACTCGCTCTATAGTTCTAGAGGCAGAGCACTACGCCGGCCATGTCCCGGTTAGCTCACAGCCCTCTTCCTTTTCATATTGTCCACCATTGCCTACTCGTAATCGCAACTAGCAACACTTGTGTTTCATTCTTAGGACCATCCAAGGGACGCTGAGTTCCTCAACACACCCATACAGAACTACAACCATATGCAGCACATCTTCTCATTCGGGCTGGCAACTAGGAAGCATGCCATGGGCTCGAGGGAGCCTCTTGGTTCTCACATGCCAGACTTCCCTATGACCCCGGACATCGAGGTCCTTAATGGCCCTGACAAGCCCTTCGTGAAGCCCTTAGACAAGCCATTTGACCCCGTCCATGATAGGAAGAGGAAGAGAGGAGGCCTGATGGAGGAGGAGATCAATATTTTTTACAGCATGACTGAGGCAGTGAAGGAGGTGGCAATAGCCAGCAGGGAGTGCAAGCCTCTCGACGTCCATCCTGACCTGTATAGCGCTGTCATGATCCAGGATGGCTTCAGCGACGAGGCTCTCATGGCAGCGCTGAGCCACCTACTTGACAACAATGCCCAGGGTGTTGGTTCGTTGCCATGGCCGACGCTCACAGGGTGCTGTGGCTCGGGAGCTGGCTGGGCAAGCACTACTACTAGAGTAGTGCTGCCTGTGTGTGTGCATGATCCCCGACGGCGGTGGCGACGACGACGACGATGACGATGACGACGTACATTTTGTGTAGTTAGGGCTCAAAAACTATTTGATGGTCTGTATATTTTGGTGAGATGGTATATAGTAACCCCTCACGCTAATGGTGAACTTGCGCTGGTAGGACGACACCCTCTTTTGGATGTGGTGGTAGGTTAACACCAAGGTAGTGCTAGGTAGAACTTGCTATGCCGTATGATCATGCATGCTTTACTTCTTCGCTTCTGCTCCATTGTTGTTTGTGTGCTACTTTGCTTGCTACTTGTGTGCTCCATTGATTTCCTGCTTCAACTCTTGCTCTTGTGCATTGCTAGGGAAAGTGGTACGTCGTGTTCATCGGTAAGGTTTCAGGGGTTTATAGTTCATCGGAAGAAGCCAGTGCACAAGTGGCATCGTATGACAACAACAACCATAGAGGGTTCAAGACTAGGCAGGCAGCAGAACAAGTTTACTCCGACTGGGTGCGAAAGCACGGAGGCAGCAGTGTTGACAGTGTGGCAAGGTTGGAGGTGTGAAGGTGGATCGTTAGTTTGGGTTGAGGCTGAAGAACTTCATCATTTCGTCCAGTTCATCGCCATTGTTGTGTTGTGGCGTTGGTGTGCTAGGTGTGGATAATCTCACCAACTAAGGTACAAGATAAGCACAACATGTACGCCGTATGCAACTAAACACCGTGTTCATGTACCACTTGGGCCAATACAGGCAACCAAACAAAATGCACTTGTGTATTACCTAATGCAGGAACACTAGATGCAGGTAGTCAAACAAGTTACAGATAGCGTATTAGGGCCTGTTTTTACTCAACCAAACTGGGTTGAGAAATGTATGCGATGCAAGCATTATAGCAAACCGCAACCAAACACGTAGTAGGCGTCGGGCTAGGCCGAGTAGTACTGCATCCACCCACGATGGCGACCCGCCCGGTTTGGTCTCCATCACTCCCTCGGATGTGTATTAGTTTCCGGGAGCAGGCCAGGCGAGCAGCGCATTATTAGTTTCCAATGGAGGCAAGTACGTGTTGCAGTTGCGCCCCATCTCATTCGCAAGTTTTAAGACCGAAGCAGAGCACTATCCCAAAGCAGGACGTGCCGAATTCAGTCCCCAGCGGCCACGCGCATGCATGGGGGTTGAAATTGCATTTTTCTAGCACCCAAGGTATGTACCAGTAAAGGATTTGCCTTTTATTTGCTTCAAAATCCGTGCATTTTAGACTCACATGCATGGAGTATTTGCTTTGCCCCTCACACTGTATAGGAAGTTTAAGTCACCTCAAGGGTCACACACACCACTCACTTTTACGGAGAAGTGAATGCATGACATTGTTTTTCTTGGAGGTTTTTTAGATGACCCGTATCTTGTAAACTACAATCCAGTTTTTGAATTATTTTTTTATATATATTTGAAATCCTGAGGACAGAGGCTTTCAAACAAGATTAATAATTGATACTCCCTCCCTTTCAAAATAAATGACTTAACTTTGTACTAATTTTAGTACAAAGTTAGTACAAAGTTGGGTCATCTATTTTGGAACGGAGCGAATATATTTGAAGACATATTTAATTTCACTGATTCCAATTTTGATAATTTGAATGTCACAAATAATTACTCCCTCCATATCAAAATATAAGACCTTTTTGACATTGTCATAGTGTCAAAAACATCTTATATATTGATACATAGGAAGTGGCTCCAAAATCACAGATGATGGAACCAGAGATTTCTTCTATGTGAATATCACAAATCACATATTTTAATACCACAGAACACAAACTTCAATAACGGGAATTACAATTTCAATACTGGAATTGAAATCACACATCACAAATTTAGATGATGAGTGATGGTTTCAGCGTCAAAAGTTCAACCTGATTGCCGCCATATTACACATTTCAGCATCACACAACACATATGTTAGAATAAATCCGAGACATACCGTCGATCATCCGAGGACCAAGCAATCACACGAGGCACGACACCAAGATTTGTTAACGAGGTTTACCGTCATGGCTACATCCCCGGGGCCTGACTACGGGCGCTCTTCCCCATGACACCGCTACAATACCGCACCCTGGCCGCCCGGGCACCGGCACACGCCGCCCGCTCCCCCGCGTGCCCGTGCTATTATGTTGGCATAGGTTACATCATGTGTCTACCCCGCTATATATGAGAGGCCTAGGATACAAGTGTCCTACTTGGACACGACTCCATATCCTGTCTACACACCGTATGACTCCAAGTCCAACTGTAACCTAACTTGTACAATAATATTCGACATAATTCTAACAAACTCCACCTTGGCGAATATTCTCCACCACCTTAAATTCGTCCGTGCGTCGAACCTCCATGTACATTGGACTTGAGATACACCATGAGCACCGCTGCTACTCCCAGACTCCATGTGACTCCACCTGCAACTGTAGTCCCTTCTCGTCTTCATCACAGTCAACACTCGAGCAAAAATTAAGTTCCTCGTTACTCTACTTTGTGCTCCCAACTTCCGGAGTATCCGCTCAACGCCATCACACACTGATCATGAATCTGCATGAAAATGAACAACTCACATATTGGGTGTCACATTTAAGAGTTACCTGAACTCAACATCACCGCTCTTTCATGACCGTCTGTCTGAAACTTGAAGGAATTTCACCGTCGCCCTGTGTCAATTTGAGTCAAAATTCACAGTTGTCTCACCCTTCTTTCCGGATAGTCTCTGACATGTCCCACAGCTATAGCACTACGCCTCCTTCTGTACTTGTCATCCGCACTTTGCCATGTCCACTGAACACCATAGAATATATGGCCATGTACTCTCTCAGCTTTTGACAATTTCAGACTTTCCGCCACTTTCTCAGATTCTCCATGGTCAACTCCTGTCCATCAACTAGCACCGATAGACCCAGTCACCAACTTGAATCCGGTACTCGTCAACACTGCTTTAGCACCCCCTGCACAGTTTGTCTAACCACATGTCTGACCATCAGTGCCTTGGCCTGTCGCTGTGTCCCGTGCTTACCGCACGCCTCGTCGCTATCACAACGTCGAGCCTCTGTTGTCCTGGTCGAATCTCCCGGGTAGCTAGCCCCCACTGTCTCAACCCCCACCGTAGAGAACCACCGATCATCACCGACCGATGCCGAGTATCACGTCTCCAACAGACCATTGGTACCCAGTCTGAAACCACGTGTCTCTCGCTATCCCGCTGAAATAGGCTTCGACTCTCCGTTAACTTACGCCGTAGCCCCTCCATCAGCTCAGAGTGAAGTCACCCATCAGACTCCTACTCCACCTTCAACTTGACTCCATGGTGGTTGTACTGCCACCCTGCGCCCCGTCAACTTCAAGCTCTCTCATGTGCACCGTCTTGAATCAACCGTGCGCCATAGTCTGTCGAAGCCGCACAAGCCCTCAGGCCTGCACCACGTGTTTCCACGCCTCAGAATTCGGCCACCATCAGCATCACGCTCTTATGTCGTCGTCACTGAAATCACTGCCGTCTTCTACTTTGACCGACATCCCCGTCGATCTGTCAGACTCTCCTGTCCAACCCAGCCGAAATTATCTGACTGCAATGACACACTCGAGACTCTCAAATCGTCTTCCGCGCATCTCCATCCATCACCTGATAATTCCATCTTAGCTGACATGACTTCCTGCAACACATTCAAGCATCTCTATTGCGCCAACAAATCTTTCACCTTTGTCTGCCATAACCCAAGGTTTTCAGTCCAGTCAACTTCTCCACCTCAAACCTGATACCCATGGGTGCCATAGTCCTTTGTACGGCTGCCCTGCGAAAAATTATTTGAGCTTTACACACGTTGCCCCAAGTACACGAACAGAACCTCCAGTCTTCCGTGTACTACTAGCAATTCCAACCAAAAAAGGATCTTCTGGTCCTCGCGTGTAGCAGCTCCTGCCTTGGCTCAACTCTTGATTGCTAGGCTAAGTGCTTTGCCCTGCCTTGCTAATTCCTGATGGATGCATATCAATGGATATTCCTTGCCGATTTGATCTGCTGCTGCCTCTTTCCATGTCTAACATGAGGACTCGGTCCTCTTTTTTTCCAAACAAATCACATGCACGCAACGCTCCTGAGCAGCCAGCCACGCGTACCTGCGCCTCGTCCCGAACACCTGCCGGCTCGGACAGCCCCACCCGGGCCATCCCGCCAGCACACTCACCCGATCGATCCTCTTGATCCATCGCCGCACGTCCAGCCTTGTCTGCGCACGAGCCTCCCACTGACCTGCTTTCTTTCGATCACGTCAAGTACCACGCCGAGAACTGGCTGCATCTTGGAGTCGATCCTTCCTCTAAATCAACGATCCGCAGTCTCCTCGCAACCTTGCTCTGATACCACTTGTTAGAATAAATTTGAGGCATACCGTCGATCATCCGAGGACCGAGCAATCACACGAGGCACGACACCGAGATTTGTTAACGAGGTTCACCGTCATGGCTACATCCCCGGGGCCTGACTACGGGCGCTCCTCCCCATGACACCGCTACAATACCGCACCCTGGCCGCCCGGGCGCCGGCACACGCCGCCGGCTCCCCCGCGTGCCCGTGCTATTATGTTGGCATAGGTTACATCGTGTGTCTACCTCGCTATATATGAGAGGCCTAAGATACAAGTGTCCTACTTGGACACGACTCCATATCCTGTCCACACACCGTATGACTCCAAGTCCAACTGTAACCTAACTTGTACAATAATATTCGACATAATTCTAACAATATATTATAATTTTCAATATCACAAATTACAACTTCAACTACATTTCACATATTACAAATTTCAATATCATAAATTCAACTTCAATGCCGCTATATTTCAAATTCCAACATCACAAAACACATATTGCAATTCTCAATATCACAAATATTTTACTTCACAAAAAAATCAACTATGGTAGATTTCAATAACAGAAGCAAATGTGTTTCAATTTCAATGTCACAACTTCAGTTTTTGATACATCACAATAACAATATCAGAGTTTAAACCAGTGAAACTACAATACATTTCAATAATAGAAGCAGATGTGTTTCAATTTCAATATCACAACTTCAGTGTCCAATCCAATCCATTACATGTTTCACGGGGAAATACCATATTCATTTCAGTAAAAAAAATCAAAAATCAATTTCACTATTCAATCCATCACAATAACAATATTCTTTAACAAATTTGTCAAAAATCAATTTAATGACCAATCAGTATCAATTTAAATATATTGCAAAAACAATTTCATTACGTCATACATTTTTTAAATAAGTTTTCAGTCGTTTCACAAAAATCCACTTATTCCAAAATTCAATTTCAGTACCAACATTCTTCATTTCTATTTCTAATACAATATGCAAAAAATAACCATGTGTGTTTTAATTGTATATAACCCATTTCAATACAACATATCGTAAACTTCAACATCACCAATTATAAGAACGGATATTTTCTTGATAGCAATATCTCAATTTCAATACCACAACCCTTATATTTCAATACCACGGAACACAAATTTGGCGATTTCACTACCACGAATCAATGTATTCCAAATAATTATTTTATTTTAGTAGACAAAATTATATCCTTTTCAGGAACACACGTCTGTCTCAATAAAAAAATCACATGTTTCCTAATCAAGTGGCAAGTATTTCAGTAACAACTAGCCAAACCATTTCAGTAAAAAGTCAATATCAAATTCAAGTGTCCAATCCATCACAATATCAATGTTTATTAATTAAATTAATTTTTCAACTAGTAATATCAATTTCTGTAAATAATATTAGCTTCATTTCAAAATAAATGAAATTATATATTTCAGTACCACAAACACGATTTTAGTAGCACAAATGACAATGTTAGTACCAAAAATTAATATCACAATACCATATATTGTGGAAAGAATCATTCTATTTTAGTGGACAAAATCATATCCGTACCAATAATACATGTCAATTTCCCAAAATACTGGAGGTAGAGGAGGAGCCGGAGTTACGTCTGCCCCCCATGTACCCAGAGCCTAGAACGGAGATAGTGCTCATCTCCGATGAAAACAAGTAGCATAGTCAAGGATTAGTTGATCTATGTACTGCGTAGGTGTTTTCGTTGCATGGTTTGTATGATTTTAAGATTCCATATATGAGGTGTTCGGATGCAGAAAGAGTTATTTGAGGAGTGCCCGATCAATGCCCGTGGAGACTTCCAGATGCGTCCGCCTGCATTCCAGGTGACCATGGCAGACCTTTTCTTTAAAGAATTCTAAGACGCATCACCACGGACGGGCAACAAACCCAGTAGTGGTTTTTTTGTTACCACTGATGGCCACCGGACCATTAGTGGTGATTTTAAGCTCCCGCTAGCGACGTTGTCATTTCTTGTGGTGGATATTACCTCTCTTCAAAATTATATGGCTTTCTGAATCCGTGTAACCAAACTTATTCGACTTTGGTTTGTGTGAAGATGTTGCGTTACTTTGTCTCTGGTATTTGCGAAATTTAACAAAAATCATCTGAGAAAATGTGGGTACAAGGCCACATACCTTCCGTCAGAGCTAGCAATAATGGGGTCCAAATCGGGCATCGTCACCCCAAGCAGGCAAGCTAGCACTGGAAATGAAACCAGCATTAAAATTCAAAGCCATTGCGAGCATTAAAATCGGGCATCG
>NC_041392.1:52681352-52683358 GCF_002162155.2 Triticum dicoccoides
TCTTGAACTGATCAAGCGAGCGAGCGAGAGGACAGATGGCATCGTCGCCGCTGAAGGTCGCCGCGGGGCATCTGATATGCCTCGTGCTCGCACAGGGGCTCTTCGTCGGCCTGAACGTCCGCGGGCTGGAGCTCGCGCAGCCGCCGGCCCACGCGACGCCGCCCCTCGCCCGCTGCGCAGCCGGGCCCTGGCACCGCCAGAGGATGGGCGCCCTGCACGCGTTCTCGCTGCTCGCCGTGGAGGCATCGGCCTACGTCGCCCTCGCCGTCAAGATCCACCGCAGTGACCGGCCGACCGCAGGGATCTGCATCCGCGCCTCCATGCTGCTCGCCGCCGCGCTGTCGCTGGCGGCCACCGTCCTCCATACGGCGACGCTCTTCTACGTGCAACAGGTGAGGCTGGGCGCGGACTTCTCTTGCTTCTCCGTCGCCGCCAGGGCCGGCGTATGTGCCTACGCGCTGATGGGGCTCGTGTGCGCCTGGAAACACTGCCAACTCGCCGTCGTCGCCATCCGCTGTGACTAGGCTGCCATCGATATCCATCTGGTTAGATCAATGGCCTTTATTTTGCTGCGGGACGGTTTATGTTTAAAAAAGTATTTGAGAGTAGAGTAATTAAGTGAGCACTACGATAATTAGCAGTGGTTAATTTGCTCATGCATGCACTATTGCTATCTACTAGCAGGAGTATCTATCTATGTGTGTAACTCGCTATCTTACAACCATGGGAGCTATCTATCTTAGTTAATGAGTAGTGCTATCTTCAGTTAGCACTTGGTACATATTCGCTTGGGTTTGTTGTTTTCTTACTGAGGAATGTGTATGTATGATCCACTTTGCTGTGGTTTACATTGTTCTGTCTGTATATGAACTTCTCTATGTGTGGAGTAAAATACACGGTTACTACATAACGTTGTCACGGAAGATGAGTTACGTGCATCAAGTTAGAAATCTCGCAATACTGTACACTCGCACGAACTGTATCCAACGACTTCTCTTCCAAGGACCTCGAAAGGTCAAATAAAAAGCATCACAACACGTATACAACACTAAAGCAACTGCCCAATAAACGAATCAGATAAACATGAATAAGGTTTGAGTCAGCAGCCGACTGGAAGTTCTAAAATTCGCAGTCCACCTGGATTAGATGAGATTCATTCGTAGTTTGAATTGCTGGAGCGCATGCAGAGTTGCCATGAGAGCGGCTAGTATAGAAAATGTCCCTTTGGTGCAAAAATAGAAAAATCAAAGCTGGGCCATTGGATTGAAGCTGGATGGCACAGATTTCCCTGGAGGGATCTCAGTCCACTTAAACGTACATTTCAGGAAAACCCCCTGGTAAAGTTAAATATGTCACACAACGTTTACAGTAACCACCTCTTCTATTTCTTTCCATTCGTTACGTCCTTCAAGATTTCAATTCTACACAACAGTAATGCCTAATCTCATAAAAGCCACACATATTTAAATACACTATTGGACACCACTAATTATGCACGAAACTTGGGCAAAGAGGTATGTTAATACTTATCACAAAATTTGAGTACACAACATCAACGACAACAAATCCTCATCACAAATATTTTAGTACATGACAAAATTAAGCCAGCCCCTTTGATTAGAACTAAACATCTGGAGATTTCAAAAAAAAAAGAACTAAACATCTGGAACACCCTACCAGAACACAACACAACAGACATACATAAATATCAATTGATACATAAGATGGGTCATTTTTGGTACAAGAACAGGTCATGTTGGTGGTCGTGTCGAAGCAGAGCTCGTAGAGCTTGTGATCCTTGACGCGGACGCCGAACACAAACACCGTGCCACCGACGCCGATGAGCGGCAGGGGAACCTAGCCAGCCGAGTCGAGAGCAGACCAGGATTGCGCCTTGAGGTCGAATGCATACATGGTACTGTCCACTGGTGACCATTCAGTTATACAACAGAGAGCTGACACCTATCAAAAATTTCTTCCTCACATGGCCCTCAAATCATTCAAAG
>NC_041392.1:52683648-52714260 GCF_002162155.2 Triticum dicoccoides
ACATGTAATCAAGAAAATCTTGTCAAGAAAGATATCACTTCCTACAGCTCTGTTCAGTTGCAGGTCTCTGCTGGGTTTGGGTGATCACCCACAACCTGCAGGCTGCAGGGATTAGTTCATCTATGGGAGCAAATCCTTGTCAGCTTTGAACCATTCAGTTAATCCTTGCGAGAGAAGGATTTAATCTCCACGTATATAATCTCACATATGATATATATATATATATATATATATATATATATATATATATATATATATATATGTATGTATGTATGTATGTATATATGTACTCAATCTATGTACTTAAGCACAATCAACTAAAAAATTCCAAATTCAGACCTATCAAATACAGTTGTTCGTCATTCAGAAAAATAATATCCAAATTAAACACCACGGCATGAACTTCTTATTAGTCAAATTTCAGGAAAAAAACTGCAGCCATTATTGTTGTACAACTTATATTATTCACCTTGGTCGAGCTTCTGCCGTGCTGAACAAACGGCTCTCTCATCTCGCCATGTTGTGTACATCATGGATGGATCAATTATTCTAAAACCCTCTGGCCAGGAAATAGGAGAATTAGGAAACGCGACCATGTGCATGCAAGCGGCAACAATGCCAAATCACCCTGTTATTTAGGTTTCAGAACAGAAAAGCAAGACCAAAAGTTTAGGTTTACAAAATATACAACTTGACATTTCTCCCAAACATTTTAGTTCTGACTGTAGTACAACCAGTATATTTGATGCCTATAGGGCAGCTAGTATCTACAAAGCACATAATGCATAAGAAACAACAGAAGACCGCATATTGGCAAATGATTTTTACTGTTCTTTTGAGAGAAAATTAAAGGACTGGATTGACTTCTTGCTACATTCTATTTATTCTTAATGTACAATATGCAGACTCACATTTCGCCGTGACCAAAAGAGAACACAAAATAGACTTCGGATATCCCCATCTATGAATGAGATTTGTTAACAAAATGGAGTGACTGATAACTGATTAACTAGTACACATGCAGCATTACTTATCAGGAAACCCGTAACCCCAAGCTCTAGTTATCCCATCTCAGGACAATGCTATTATGATATACATTCAGCTTAATTCTGTTTGTAGAACAAAAATGGAGTGACCAAATAAGAAAGGTGTTCAACACACAACATTTCTGTCCAGAATATTCATCTTGAGACTAAGTACACATATTTCTGTTCAGAACATCGATGTTGTATGATTAATTGTTTCTGGGCCTATAAGTTTCATCTCTTCTATCACTAATTTGCACAGAAATCGTTTGGGTCACTACCATTTCGTCATTAGTCAGCCAAAATGCCAAATGTAAGTTGTGGTCACTCCATCATATCAAAGTACCAAACTCAGTCATTTTCCCTACTTCTATCATCCACCAACAGACCCGACTAATTTACAACAATATGGCATGTATGTGAAGACCATCTCAGAATATATGCTTAATTTGATGCTATTGCCCTGCTAATATTTTAACAAGTGTTGATGCCAAAACATTGCAACCCTGTAGTTCAAGCTCAGAGTAAAAACATTTGATAAATTAATCCACACAATTGTTTACAACTACTAAGACAGGGATCTGACAGCTAGCTCCCCCCTTGTTCGTCATACCTTTGTTGATTTCAGAGAGGAGAGATCGGATCCTAGAATAGGGATCTGACCACCATGTGAGCTCATTTATATTCACAATTAAGGCCAATAATTGAATCTTCCCACCGGACCATGAACTCTAGAAATTATCAAGGCCAAGACCAAGAACACTAGAAATTAAGAGGATGACTGGGGGGGGGGGGTACTGAAGAAGAGGAGGAGGAGCGGGGCCTTACCAGTCCAACGACGGGGTCGACGGGTCGTCGCAGTCGCCACCCATGGTCACCGGCTCACCGCCGAGATCACGCCGCTGTGATGCCGGAGCTGGAGCGCCGCCGTCGTCGGAAAGCAGTTGGGAGATGAAATAGGGGTGTGGCTCTCGTTTGATGGCACAGAATGTAGGAAGCAAATTCAACAGAGACGAAGGTCCTTTTTGCACATAAGTATGCATTTCTCTGTACACATTCTCCAGCAGAATCTGTGCCATCCATCCTGAATCCAATGGCCCAGCTTCGATTTTTCTATTCTTGTACCGAAGGGCCATTTTCTATACTAGTCGCTCCCACTTATCTTGTTCTCTGTCCTTTGGGTGAATTTTTCCAAGGAGCATTACTTATTAAATGTTCTGCTGCCAGATGCCCAGATCACATCTGTATATATTAGACTAAAAGAAGCTAACCTGGGTCTATCAGAGGAGAGTTAACAATAGTGGAGGCCAAAATCAGGCATCGTCCATCCGGAGCAAGCTAGCTAGCTGGGCACTGGAAATGGATGCGGTACTGGGCGTGGCCTGGGATCATATGCCCATTTTGGCATTCTCCATTGCAAGATTGGAAACAACATTAATTAAAGTTCAAATGTTCAGTATAGTATAGCAGAGTAGTGCTATGCTAGGTAGTCTAGTACTAATTAATTGACGAACAAACACACCTAGGCGGGACATGCTGGATTTTCTGGACCATCCAGCGTTGCTCTCATATTTTGTTTTCGAGCGGTACAATGCGTTTCTCTGATGTGGGTGAGATTGCGCACTAGCCAGCATGTTTGTAAACCCTGCTCCTCTTTTTCTTTTTTCTTGTTCGGTTTTCCCTTTCCTGGCACGTCCTAGCTAGTGTATGTACTAAGGGCATCTCCAGCCGTTGGCCCCTCAGGAGAGGCAAAAAATCGTCCCCTGGGACGCACCGGCGCTAAACCGCGCACTGGGGGCGTGATGCCCCGCAGTCGCGGCTTCCCACGGGTTTTTTAAAATGTTTAAATTCGGCGCAAACACAACGCAAACATGTTCGAGTTCGTTCAAATTTAAACATATTTTACAAAAAAAGGGAAATCTACCGCGGGCTACCCCCGCCGTCTCCCTCGCTGCCCGCCCACGAAGTTCTACATGCCGAGCAGGCTGTAGAACCGCGTGTAGTCACCGCCGCCGCCGTCGTCGTCGTCGCCCCCGCCGACGCCTCCGCCGTCCCTGCTGCATCCCTTCCCCGGTTGGCGCGGCGGGTTGGACGGTCCGGGGGCGTCGTCGTCGTCGTCGCTGTCGAGGACCACGACGCCGTGCTCGTCCTCGCGCCCACGCTTGCGGGCGGTGATCTCCTCCAGGGCCCGGCGCTGCCGGACCATCTCGTCGCGGAGGTAGTCTTCCCGCGCCCACCGCAGGGCGTCCTCGTCGGAGAAGCCACGCCGGGCTATCTCCTCGTACTTCGTGAGGAGGCCGGGCTCCGGCTTGGGCTCGACGAGGACGAAGCGGCCGGTGGGGGAGGCGTTGTCGCCGATGCGGACGCTGGAGCTGCGGGTGCGCGCGCTGACAGGCGTGCCCTGGGGCTCCGGCTTGACGGGGCGGAGGTGGAGGCAGGGGGAACCGCCGGACGAGGAGGAGGACCCCCCGGTCTCCATGCGCCTCGGGGTCCAGGAGCTTCCCCGGCGGCGTGGGAAGGACGAGGGAGCGGGGTACTCGAGGCGCGGCGTGTTGCCGCCCTCGATGTACTCGAGGACGGCCTCCAACGTGCGCCCGGGCACGCCCCACCACCGACACGGGCCGACGGCGTTGAGCCTGTCGGAGGGCTCGACGCCGTTGGTGGCCTCGAGCTGCTCGGCGTGACAGCGGCGGAAATAAGGCTCCCAGAGTGGGCTGTCGGGGACGTACCGTGGCCCCTCCCTCATCGCACGTGACAGGGACGAGCGGATGCGTCCGATCTCCGCACGCCGCGCCGCGCCGGTGGATACTAGGGGCACCGGCACGCCGCCGGTGTTGATCCTCCACGCCCCGAGCACCCGCATGTCCGGCGGGACCGGGTACTCGGCCTCGAAAAGGAGGCGAGCCTCGTCCTCGTGAAGATGGCGGCGGCCGAAGCCGTTCGCCGCCGCGCCGTCGCCTGGGAAGCGCTCGGCCATGGGTGTGATGAACTAGAGACGGCGAGAGAGAGAAGAGGGAGGAACGACGACGGCGAGAGAGTGCGAGTCGCCGAGTGCACTGGGGCGCGTCTTATATAGGCCGAGGCGCCGCCCGTGCGCGAGCCGCCATGTGTACGCATGGCGGGCGAGGGAGGGCGAGGGACGCGCGTCATCCGGTTTTCACTGCGCCGCCCGTGAGGCATCAATGACGCAGGCTGACCGGCGCGGCAGCACGGCAGCTTTGGCATTGATTCGCCGCGGGAAACGAGGCGATGAGGACGACGAAGGGGCGAGAAGAGAGCTCGTGTCCCTGACGCGAAGGGCCCGCGGCTGTCTCACGCCAAAACAGTTCGCCCCGGCGCCTCCGAGCGCCCCCCAGCGCGCCGGATTCGGCCTGGGTCCGCCGGCGCTGTTTTCGGCCCAAGCCGGCGAAAATCGGGCTCCTAGGGGCGCGACTGGGCCGATTTTTCGGCGCCGGCGCAAAAAAAAACGCCTGGGGAGGCCTTCTTGGGGGCGTGGCTGGAGATGCCCTAACTAGCACATATGCCCATACATTGCAACGGTAGAGATATTTTTTTGAGAAGCAACAGGAGGGATAATTGATATGCACCCAAAATGGTCTGCACAACGGTGGGGCGACAGAGCGAGGAGTTGTGGTCTTCTCCCGGACCATGTTTGACGTGCGAGATCTTCATTGTGGTGGAGTTAGTCGGCGTGGCGACGACCAACCAACTCGTGCCTTTTTTCCTTTGGGTTCACCCTCGTGTCGGGGTTATGGCTCCCTCTTTATTTGGTGGCTGTGCGGCGACCTTCAGGGCACGGTTGCTTCGCGACTCTCTCCTACTACGATGTAACCGAATGGATTACTAATTGCAGTGCTAAATCAAGTTTCATTAGCATAATCCATGCATAACCAGGCAGTCCCTTCTTTATCAGGGTTTATTCTCTTTAATTATTTTAGCGGTTATGTGCGTACAGTTCTTTTCATTAGAGCCAATTCAGCATATTCCCTTTTATTGGCTTGTGCCCATCATTTCTTTCAATTATAGTCAAATAACATACTCTTTTATCGTCAAATAGCGCATGGGACGCACAATAGTTCGTGTCTGGGTCAGCCCACTAGCAGGCACCAAAAGAACCTATGTTTGTAAGGCACCAGCATAAATCCAAAAAAACGACAAGTTGAAGGTTCGAGCTCACAACCTAAAAACTCGACACTGGGTGTTGGCCACTCGAATAAATGGGTCCTGCTTACCAATGACCAACGCGAACGTTTAAGAACATACTGCATCACCATATTCAAAACCTTTTTTGATTTTTTTCAAAATTTTCCAAAAGTAAATTAATATTTATGAATTGCAAAATATTTTTAAAACATGAACAATTTATTAAATCTGGAATTTATTTTCGATAATTTCATTCATTTTGGAAAAAGATGAACAGCATTTGAAAGAGGGAGATTTTTTTTAAATTCACAAACATTTATTGAAAACATGAACCTTTGAAAAGGCACTAAATTTTTTTGAATTTGGTAACAATTTTTTAAAATAGGAACATGTTTTGAACATTTGTAATAGTTTTTGAAAATGTTTTTATTTTAACCACGGTAATTATTTTGAATTTGTGAACATTTCACTAAACAAGAATATTTATAGAATCTGGAACATATTTTAAAATCTAAATTTATAATCCCAATTTGTTTTGGAGAACACATTTTTTTAGAAAAAATGGAACGTTTTCTAAAATGCAGTTTTATTTCGAATATATTGTTTTCTTTTTGGAAAACAGAAACAATTAAAAAATGGAGTGTTTTTGTAATTTTGAACAAATTTGGAATGATAACAAAAATTTCAAGTTTTGAATATATTTTAAAACAGGAGCAAATTTTGTTATTCGGATTTATTTTCTAAAATTTGAGAACACAAATCAAAATTCAGATTTTTTTAAATGTATTTAAGAAAAAAATAAAAAAAAGTCTAAAGTTTGCAGGGAAAAAGAAAAAGAAATAGAGAAAGGAACAAAAATGAAATAGAAAAATGCAGAAAAAAAGAAAACGGGCTGGCACAGCCTTGCGCCCTGTGCGAAGGCCATACTATTTGTCGGGGCGTGCGGTAAGTATGGTTTTCGTAGCTGTGTGCGCAGGGGAATAAGTGGGCTGGCTTCGGCGGGCCATGACGTGCATGGCCCATGTACGAAATTGCCTTCTCTTTTCTAGCAAACGGAGTACCACCTCGGATAGGAAAAGAAACTTTTTGGTAGCGGATGAAAAAATCAGAGAAACGAACTTTACTTTATTAATAAAAAATAAATTGACGAACGAACAGCTCTCGGCTTGAAGGCTATGTTTGCCTGCTCTTTTTTTTCCTTTTCTTTTTTGAAACTCTGTTGAGTTTCGTTTTCATACTTCCCTGAGGTACACTCAGAGTTTTTGACATGCATGAAAATAAAACAAGTCGTGTGAGACGTTCCTTTTTTCTGTTTTAAAGTTATACGCTCAATCCTTGCACATTCATAAGTTGGCTATCAATCTATCTGCTATGTACATTTCTGGATAATTTTTGGCATTCAGATCAGTTTACTTATGGGCAAATATTTAGAATTTTGTTCAATTCTGGGCAACAGTGATCATTTTATTCTGTTCCAGTTCAGTTATACACGATAGAGTAGTTGTCATTTTAGTTTTGTTCAAGTTCAGTTTTCGGTCCCATTAGTTCAGTTCAGTTAGAGAGCAACATTCGGCATTCAGTTTTTGCACATCACAGGGCCTATTGGAACACTCTTTTTTTTTGTCTTAACATTTTTCAAGCAAACACTGAAAACATATTTTGCCTTTAAGCTTGTTTCTTGCCATACTACTCGGTTAACATCAGCGGCTTGGGGGTTGGACTATTGTTCTCTTTGTCTTTCATTTCGTTGACTAAATCCACTATTACATGCGTGGGTGTAGTAAGTGTCAAACGAACAACTCACCTCCCTTAACCCTTCACTTTTATTTATCGATAATCCTACACCTACGAAGACTAACATAAATCTCTTATGTAACCTTCCATCAATACTCCCCCCCCCTCCTCTGATTTTAAGTGGGGTGGGGCTCACCTTCTCTCTAATCCCAATCATAACCTGCCAGCTGTCTAATTACATAACGATTACGTTAAACCATTCGTAGGTGTAGCATTTCCCTTTATTTATTCTTCAGTTTATATTCAGCCTATATCAGTTATGAACTAAAACCACAACATTTATTTTAAAATGGACGGTGTTTTGGAAATTGGAAAAAAAGAGAGGCTTCACTCCTGAACCAACCAAGTGTGCGATTTCATTTGCCAATTCACGCGGCACCCTATGCACCTTGCCATATGCCCTGAGTGGTGAGTGGTGACGAGGTTAGATTATGGTTTTTAGTGAAACTACTAAGTAGTGCCATATCATCAATGACACAGGACTGCAAGCCGGTCCGCGATCTGCAATGTGCTTTGTGCAATTGATCACTAAGTTCCTGATGCTCTCAAACTCTCCAGCTCGGTAACATGTTTGTTTCGTGTCCAAATAATGGGAGTTAAAAGCAAAAAACTACCACATTTTCGGCTAGGTTTGCAGAAAACTATTTAGTCAATAGTTGTTTTGCAAAATACAACGTGTTTCTAGTAGTCTTTTTTGCAGAAAACGATGATAACTCGCTTTGCCGCGTTTGAGCATGCTTTTGACATATGGGGCCCAAAAATGCTTGCGTGGCCTAAAGGCTCGGTCACATCGCCGTTTGATACCTGGTACGCTGGTCAAAACAACCCGGTCCGCACATCCCTTTTCCCCGCTGCGGCCGCTCCTGCAACCTGGAAGGCTAGACATTGGAAACCCCAGAACTCTGTGGAGTCAAAGGTGGCTAGCCTATGCATTTAATCTCAATGTGGCGAGCGAGTGAATTAGAGGTCGGCGCGTCAACGTCGTAACCCTCATGATATATAGGACGGACATGACGATCTAAGTACATCACGTGAACATTATTATGGGGTGGACAGGGGGTGGTGTGTAGGATCGAAAGTATGTCTAGAGGGGGTGATTAGACTACTTGACCAAATAAGAACTTAACCTTTTCCCAATTTTAGTTCTTGTCAGATTTTAGCTATTTTAGGACAAGTCAAGCAATCATCACACAATTCAAGCAAGCATGCAAAGAGTATATTGGCAGTGAAAAGTAAAGCATGCAACTTGCAAGAATGTAAAGGGAAGGGTTTGGAGAATTCAAACGCAATTGGAGACACGGATGTTTTTCCCGTGGTTCGGATAGGTGGTGCTATCCTACATCCACGTTGATGGAGACTTCAACCCACGAAGGGTAACGGTTGCGCGAGTCCACGGAGGGCTCCACCCACGAAGGGTCCACAAAGAGGCAACCTTGTCTATCCCACCATGGCCATCGCCCACGAAGGACTTGCCTCTCTAGCGGTAGATCTTCACGAAGTAGGCGATCTCCTTGCCCTTACAAACTCCTTGGTTCAACTCCACAATCTTGTCGGAGGCTCCCAAGTGACACCTAGCCAATCTAGGAGACACCACTCTCCAAGAAGTAACAAATGATGTGTTGATGATGAACTCCTTGCTCTTGTGCTTCAAATGATAGTCTCCCCAACACTCAATTCTCTCTCACATGATTTGGATTTGGTGGAAAGAAGATTTGAGTGGAAAGCAACTTGGGGAAGGCTAGAGATCAAGATTCATGTGGTAGGAATGGAATATCTTGGCCTCAACACATGAGTAGGTGGTTCTCTCTTAGAACATATGAGTTGGAAGTGTAGATGTGTTCTGATGGCTCTCTCCACAAGTGAAGAGGAGGTGGAGGGGTATATATAGCCTCCACACAAAATCCAACCATTACACACAATTTACCAATCTCGGTGGGACCGAATCAACAAACTCGGTCAGACCGAAATAGTAAACCTAGTGACCGTTAGAGATTTTCAGTGGGACTGACATGCAACTCGGTAGGACCGGTATGGTTAGGGTTAGGGCATAACGTAATCTCGGTGAGACCGATTACACAAACTCGGTGAGACCGATTTGGTAATAAGCTAACCAGAGGGTTGGTCAGGCAAACTCGGTGGGACTGATTCGCTCTTCTCGGTGAGACCGAAATGTTACGAAAAGGAAAGAGGGAGTTTACATTGCAATCTCGGTGGGACCGATCCGCTCTTTTGGTGATACCGAAAAGTTACGAAAAGGAAATAGAGAAATTGCAATACCATCTCGATGAGACCGAGATCCCTATCAGTAGGACCGATTTGCTTAGGGTTTGGCAATGGCTATGACAAGTGAAACTCGATGGCACCGGGTTGAAAGAATCGGTAGGGCCGAGTTTGGCTTTGGGTTTAGGTCAAATGTGGATATGGGAAAGTAGCTGAGGATTTTGGAGCATATCATTAAGCACATGAAGCAAGAGGCTCATTAAGCAACACCTCATCCCTCCTTGATAGTATTGGCTTTTCCTATGGACTCAATGTGATCTTGGACCACTAAAATGTAAAATGAAGAGTCTTGAGCATATGAGCTAGGGCCAATCCTTTGTCCTTAGCATTTTGAGGGTTCCACTTTCACCATCCATGCCATGCCAATCATTGAGCTTTCCTGAAATGATCATCTTGGAATAGCATTAGCTCAATGAGCTATATGTTGTTATGAATTACCAAAACCACCTAGGGATAGTTGCATTTTCAATCTCGCCCTTTTTGGTAATTGATGACAACATATAGATCAAAGCTTTGACAAATAATAATAAGTATGAAATATATCGTTGCTTTGAGAAGTATGTGATAAGTAAGAGCTCCCCCTAAGTTTGTGCATATTTAAAATTTGCTTTGGACTGCAAATACACAAAGAGTTAGAGTCATGGGTTACTCTTCCATGTCACATACATCTTGGTGGAGCGCTCAAAAAGATAAGAATGAAATACATGCACTCATCACCGAAGAAAGTGAATGATCACATAAGATAGATAAGATATATCAAGCATGCATAAGTGTAGCTTATGATCAAACACATGATCATCAATGTCTCACAAGCATATCAAAGTATCTCAACCAAAAGCAAACAAAGTTTGAAAAACCACCAAATAAAGCAAGAGAGAATAAAAGCAACACTCTCTCTCTCGAAGCCTATGATCTATACATTTTTCTCCCCCTTTGGCAACAAGTTACCAAAAAGTTCCTAGAAAATGCATAGTGCTAGATCGACTCTCAGGCTTGATCTTCTGGTGGTGGTGGAGTCTGGATCACTCCAAGGATGAAGGCTTCTGTAGACGTGGTTGGAGCTGGAGCTGAAGTAGATGCTGGAGCTGATTGGGCTGGTGCTGTGGCTGGAGCTGAGGTGGTGGCTCTGGTGTCAGGAACTGGCACTGCAGTCGACCTCTGAGCTCGTGGCACTCTGGCAAATGCATCAGTTGTAGTCTTCCCTCTCCTCTCCTGCATGTCATCTTGAAGTTGCTCCACTGCAGACTGAATATCTGTTACTTTGACATCCATGTCATAGAACTTTTGTTCTATGATCCTCTCTAAGCTCTTCTGATTCTGAGTGAGGGTGGCCAGTCCTTTCTCAATCCTCAGTGTAGATGCAATCAAGTAACTAAGCTGCTCCTGCTTGGTTTTCAAGAAATATTCAGATGCCTCCTCTTGAGTTGGCATCTTGGCAACTTTCTCCTTCCTTGCCTTCTCCTTCTGTGCTTGTGCATGGGCTAATGATGGTTCATCCTTGTTCATCACAACTTGATTATCCTCAAAGTCTGGATGAATAGGCAAATGTTCCCTGTCCAATAGGTATATGCATGTGCCCATCTTGGAGTTAATTAGCTCCTGGATCTGAGGGGCATAACCACAGCTCCTCTTCTGATCAGCTGCAGTTCTCTTGATTGTTTCTACCATGAGGCTCATGACTTTGAATTTTTGTGGCACATCAAAGATATGAAGCAAGTTGATTGCATGGCCTCTGGTCATCTTGTGATCTCCTGACTTAGGCAATAGAGTGTGCCTCAGAATCCAATTAATAGTTGGCAGCCCTGACAGAAGATAATGTACTGAGCCAAACTTGAAAGTATCAAGTGCCTTGTTTGGGATCTCCTTGTACATGTTAGACATGGAATTGTGATCCATCTTCTTCTTGGCATAAATGTCCAAGTCATCCTCATTTTCTTCTGGGGCATTGATCAACTTTGCCCATTCCTCAACAGTTGATTGGTACCTTGTACCTTCAGACATCCACACAATTCTGCCATCTGGATAAAAATGTGCTGTGGAGTAGAATTGCATGATCAGCTCTTCATTCCACTTTGTGAGCTTCTGCCCAACAAAGTCAGCTACTCCACAAGCTTTGAAGCTGTCTTGCACTCCAGGATAGTGCTCTTCATTGTCCTTGATGTACTCCCAGTCTACCCATCTCATGTCACAAACTATAGGCTTCTTATCAAGCAAAACTGTCTCATGGAAGTCCTGCTGTTCCTTTGTGTGGAACCTGTAGTCAACAGCAGTTCTTCTCCTTGAAGCATACGGGTCTTCTTCTCTCCACTTCCTTAGCCCTGAGTCTCTTCTGATTTTCATGTCCTCAGCCACAGGATGAGCATCATTGTGGTCTGGGATCTTGGGCTTTAGCCTCCTGAGAACTTGGCCTTCCTCTTCTTCTGCAGTGTCAGGCACTGGGGCCTTGTTCTTTTCAGCAGCTGGTATGCTCCTTGTGTTCCTCTTTGGAGCTGTCTTGGCCTTTGATGCAGCCTTGGGTGCTTCCTTGGGCTTGGATGCAGTAGCCCCTGATCTTATAGCATCACCCATCAGCTTTTGTGCCTTGGGTGCTGGTGCAGCAACCTCTTCTTCCTCTTCCTCTTCAGAATCTCTCATGATTGAGGATCTCCCAAACACACTAGCAGTGGTCTTTTTGATCCTCTCCTGCCTCTTCTTCCCTTCTGCAGCAGCCTCTTTGGGTTCAGACTTTTCAGGAATCTGAGTTGAGGCTCTGGCCTTTGGCATAGGCTGCCTACCTGCTGGCCTTTTAATTTTCAATCCTGGCTTTGTGCTCTGAGCTGAGCCATATTCCTTCTTGAGCACAACTTTCTTGGAAGTGGCTTCTTCTTCTGCCACATAGTCCTCATCCTCTGATTCCGAGGTTCTTTTCTTCCTTTGTCTGGTGGCAGCTTTTGGCAAGTTACTACGAGTGCTCCTGCTGTCTTCATCTGAAGAACTGGAGGGACTAGTGCCCTCACTGATGTGCACTTGCTCTTCTGACATGTTCTGGCTGTCACTCTGATCAGACATGATGTAAAAGCTGACTGCTGACCCTGTGAGGAGTTTATAGATGAGCATCACAAAATGCAGAGATTTTTGCAAAAGAATGATTCAAAATCTTAGTTTTAGTTTCTCACAGAAATCATTTCGGATCTACCGATTTTTAAACTCGGTGATACCGAAGCAGTTTTGGAACCTCAACTAGTGAACTTGGTCAGACCGAGTCACAGTTCGGTGGCACCGAGACTGCTAGGGTTTCACAAAGTTCCAAAATCGGTCACACCGATTAGTAATTCTCGGTCAGACCGAGTCTCACTTGTGCAATGGCATGAGCCAAATCGGTGGGACCGAGTTTTTCAACTCGGTGGGTCCGAGATGGTTTCGGCGGAAACCTAACCCTAAAGTTTTCGAATCAATCCTATTCTACGAACGCATTAACTGGATAGGAGTGTTTCAATCATGGCTAGAAACAATAAGATCACAATGTGCTAGGAATCAGATTGGGGATAGCACAAAGATCGAGTCCATACCTTAGTTCGGCGGACACTCGCTACGGCGGCAACGACGGGGTTGAATTGCGTTGACGGCGATGGAGACCAGTGACTGGAGGCGGCTGGCGGCGAGGAGACGATCCGAAGACCATGTTGGCAGAGCGAGCTATCGTGCGGGCGAAGGGGTTCGAAGAAATTTCCAAATTTTTGCCCGTGACTATATATAGCCCGACCCTGTCGGTGTGACCGAGTGGAACAACTCGGTGGCACCGAGATGCAAAACTGTATATAGTTATTGCAACTCGGTGTGACCGAATGGTTCAAATCGGTTGCATCGAGATCGAAAATTCAGATCAACTTAATGATCTCAGTAGGACCGAAAGTAGGATATCGGTCAGATCGAGAATCACAAAGAGGTTTTGGAAGTTTAAGTCTATGACGAATCGGGGACTCCGAGTGCTCCTCACACAGAGTGGTTCGAATCTGACTTGATCAAATTTTGTGATGTAGCATGAATAGAGTTTGAGACGAGAAAAGCATAGATAGCTAGAGGAGGTTCTTAGGCATTCTTGTCCATCCACTTGGCAAAAGGAAATAAAACCAAACAATCAAAACAACAAGTGGATGTCCTCGAATGAGTAAGATATGCAACCAACATGCTCAAACAATAAAATGGCAATTGAAATATGTGACAAAGCATGCACAACCAATTCTAGCATCTATCAAGCAATTGGCGATGACTAGGTCATCTATATATGAGTATATTGACTTAGGAGTCAAGTGAGAACACTTGATCATAGGTCATACTCATCGTTTAAGCTCGAGTGGGGTTACCACTTTTACATAAAGCATTGTTGTGTTCACATCTTTAGAGTTGCTTTAGCTCAAGTCTTAGAGTAAAGCTCCCCCTAGATGTGATATCCCCCCTAAGAGGGATGAACTAACCTTGGGTTTTGTCGATGATGACTTCATGTAGATGTTGAAGATGTGGATGCTCAATGTTGATGTAGATCACTTGGAGCTATCCATTTGAGTGAATTGCACTTCCAATACCTACATGGGTTAGTCCCACAAGGAACAAACAAGGATATCCATAGACATAGAGTGATGCACACACAAGATGATGTCCATGAAAACTTTTAGGTTACCTTGTCCCTTGTCTTACCAACAAGAGGGTTTGTGACTCCTTGAACTAGTGCAAGATGTGGAAGTTGATTGCACTTGTTCTTGCCAAAATGATAAGAGTGAAGTATGTTGGTGGAGTCACCCTCCAGAACTCTCTAGTTCTTCTTTCTTTTGGATCCACACCATCTTGATGGGAATCCTTGAAGTTGTAGTCGTACTTGATGAAGTGGAACTTGAAGTGGTCTTGGGAATCCACTTGACTAAGGTCTTAGGAGCTTCTTCAAATGCATCAATTTCCTCTTGAAGCTTGTCCTTGCCTTTTTGCTTGTAGTCTTGTGGTGGAAGATCATCTTGAGCTTGTGTCCCCTTGAAGGAAGTAGGATCATACTTCTCTTGTTGAGGAACAAACTTTGTCTTGGGGTATTGATCTTCTTCCCACTCAACTCCATTGGCATTGAACTTTCGTTCAAAACCAACACCTTGATTCTTCCGGTGCCTTCCTTGCTTGCGCACAATTTCCTCGAATTGCTTACTCCCGGCAAGGCTTTTGTACACTCCTTTCTCTATAATTCCCTTCAATAAGCTATTTTCTTGCTCAAGTGTAACTTGGCTAAGAGAATCATTAGTGGAATCAAGAGAACTACTAGAAGCAACGATATTGGATTTAGCATGATCATTGTTACTACTAGAGGAAGAATCTTTCTTGTTCTTTTTACTAGACTTGACTTGAGGCATGTAAGTGGATAAGAGTAAACGCTTGGCAATGTAAGAAGAACTTTTCTTGCGGAGATCATCATTGATTTCCTTTAAAAACTCATGCTCTTGCTCAAGATTGAGCTTTTCAAAGCGTAACTTCTCATGAGCTCTTAAAAGTTCTCGATGATCTTGGAAGATAGTTTCATGAGCTAACTTAAGAGTGTTTAGTTCTTTAGTTAGAGCCTCAATCTTCTCCTTATCATCGTCATTCGTTTTATCTTGATTAGCATGATTAATTGATGTTTCATCATAGTATTCATCACTAGAGTTGTCAACAAGTAAATCATCATCACCTAACAAGTCATCTTCATCACTATTAAAATCAACATACTCGGGGTGTGTTACCTTAGGACCTTTGGCCATGAAGCATCTTCCAATTCCTTCATTTGGTGAGTCAAATATGTCATAGGAGTTGGTTGACACAAGTGCTAGACCGGCAACACCTTCATCTTGAGTATATTCGGAATCGGAGTGATAACTTCTCTCGGAGTGGTTGTCGGAGTCGGAGCCGGATACCCATTCACCAACATGAGCTTGATGTCTTCGTTTTGTGTAGCTCCTTGATGATTTTTCCTTCCTTTCCGAATCCTTGCTTCTCCGTGAGTATCTTCGTTCATAACGATCATCTCTACTCCTTCTCTCTCTTGGTGGTGATTCTTCTCTTTTGCTTCTTCTTTTTGGAGAGTCTTCTCTTCTCTTGTAGGGAGCCGTACACTCATTGGAATAGTGTCTGGGTCTTCCACAATTGTAGCAGTTTCGCTCTCGACTAGAAGATCTTTTGTCATTGTAGGACCTTGACTTGGAGCTTCTATCTTTGCTTCTACTCTTGTAGAACTTGTTGAAGTTTTTCACCATTAAGCTCAATTCCTCATTGAAGTTTTGTTTCTCACTTGATGATGTAGGGGCTTCACATGAGGCTTTGTAGGCACCACTTGATTTGTTGTGAAGTTCCTCTTTATCCTTAAGTGACATCTCATGAGCAACAATTCTTCCAATTACCTCCGTTGGCTTGAGATCTTTGTAATTGGGCATCATTTGGATCAATGTGCACACAGTATCATATTTTCCATCCAAGGCTCTTAGAATCTTCTTGATGATGAATCTATCGGTCATCTCTTCACTTCCTAAGCTGGCAATCTCATTTGTGATGAGAGCAAGCCTAGAGTACATTTCAGCGACACCTTCACCATCCTTCATTTTGAACTTGTCAAGTTGACTTTGAAGCACATCCAATTCGGATTCCCTGACGGAGTCAGTACCTTCGTGCATATCAATCAAAGTGTCCCAAATTTCCTTTGCATTCTCAAGACGGCTGATTTTGTTGAATTCTTTGGGGCACAATCCGTTGAAGAGAATATCACAAGCTTGAGCATTGTATTGCAACATCTTCAGCTCATCCGCAGTAGCTTCACGGTTTGGTTCTCTCCCATCAAAGAAGTAACCTTGCAAACCAACACACACAATAGCCCAAACGGCGGGGTTATGTCCAAGAATATGCATTTTCATTTTATGCTTCCAACTAGCAAAATTAGTACCATCAAAGTAAGGACCTCTACGGTGATAATTTCCCTCGCTAGACGCCATACTCTCCTAGGTTTTGAAACCAAGGGTATGACCACCAAAAGCTATGGAAATCAAAGCAAATGGAGACCAAGGCTCTGATACCACTTGTACGATCCAAAGTATGTCTAGAGGGGGGTGATTAGACTACTTAACCAAATAAAAACTTAACCTTTTCCCAATTTTAGTTCTTGTCAGATTTTAGCTATTTTAGGACAAGTCAAGAAATCATCACACAATTCAAGCAAGCATGCAAAGAGTATATTGGCAGCGGAAAGTAAAGCATGCAACTTGCAAGAATGTAAAGGGAAGGGTTTGGAGAATTCAAACGCAATTGGAGACACGGATGTTTTTCCCGTGGTTCGGATAGGTGGTGCTATCCTACATCCACGTTGACGGAGACTTAAACCCACGAAGGGTAACGGTTGCGCGAGTCCACGGAGGGCTCCACCCACGAAGGGTCCACGAAGAAGCAACCTTGTCTATTCCATCATGGCCGTCGCCCACGAAGGACTTGCCTCACTAGAGGTAGATCTTCACGAAGTAGGCGATCTCCTTGCCCTTACAAACTCCTTGGTTCAACTCCACAATCTTGTCGGAGGCTCCCAAGTGACACCTAGCCAATCTAGGAGACACCACTCTCCAAGAAGTAACAAATGGTGTGTTGATGATGAACTCCTTGCTCTTGTGCTTCAAATGATAGTCTCCCCAACACTCAACTCTCTCTCACAGGATTTGGATTTGGTGGAAAGAAGATTTTAGTGGAAAGCAACTTGGGGAAGGCTAGAGATCAAGATTCATATGGTTGGAATGGAATATCTTGAGCTCAACACAAGTGTAGGTGGTTCTCTCTTAGAACATATGAGTTGGAAGTGTAGATGTGTTCTGATGGCTCTCTCCACGAGTGAAGAGGAGGTGGAGGGGTATATATAGCCTCCACACAAAATCCAACCGTTACACACAACTTACCAATCTCAGTGGGACCGAATCAACAAACTCGGTCGGACCGAAATAGTAAACCTAGTGACCGTTAGAGATTTTCGGTGGGACTGACATGCAACTCGGTAGGACCGGTATGGTTAGGGTTAGGGCATAACGTAATCTCGGTGAGACCGATTACACAAACTCGGTGAGATCGATTTGGTAATAAGCTAACCAGAGGGTTGGTCAGGCAAACTCGGTGGGACCGATTCGCTCTTCTCGGTGAGACCGAAATGTTACGAAAAGGAAAGAGTGAGTTTACATTGCAATCTCGGTGGGATCGATCCGCTCTTTTGTTGATACCGAAAAGTTACGAAAAGGAAAAAGAGAAATTGCAATCCCATCTCGGTGAGACCGAGATCCCTATCTGTAGAACCGATTTGCTTAGGGTTTGGCAATGGCTATGACAAGTGAAACTCGGTGGCACCGGGTTGAAAGAATCGGTAGGGCCGAGTTTGGATTTGGGTTTAGGTCAAATGTGGATATGGGAAAGTAGCTGAGGATTTTGGAGCATATCATTAAGCACATGAAGCAAGAGGCTCATTAAGCAACACCTCATCCCTCCTTGATAGTATTGGCTTTTCCTATGGACTCAATGTGATCTTGGACCACTAAAATGTAAAATGAAGAGTCTTGAGCATATGAGCTAGAGCCAATCCTTTGTCCTTAGCATTTTGAGGGTTCCACTTTCACCATCCATGCCATGCCAATCATTGAGCTTTCCTGAAATGATCATCTTGGAATAGCATTAGCTCAATGAGCTATATGTTGTTATGAAGTACCAAAACCACCTAGGGATAGTTGCACTTTCAATCTCCCCCTTTTTGGTAATTGATGACAACATATAGATCAAAGCTTCGACAAATAATAATAAGAATGAAATATATCGTTGCTTTGAGAAGTATGTGATAAGTAAGAGCTCCCCCTAAATTTGTGCATATTTAAAATTCGCTTTGGACTGCAAATGCACAAAGAGTTAGAGTCATGGGTTACTCTTCCATGTCACATACATCTTGGTGGAGCGCTCAAAAAGATAAGAATGAAATACATGCACTCATCACCGAAGAAAGTGAATGTCACATAAGATAGATAAGATATATCAAGCATGCATAAGTGTAGCTTATGATCAAACACATGATCATCAATGTCTCACAAGCATATCAAAGTATCTCAACCAAAAGCAAACAAAGTTTGAAAAACCACAAAATAAAGATGGAGAGAATAAAAGCAACACTCTCTCTCTCGAAGCCTATGAGCTATACAATTTTCTCCCCCTTTGGCAACAAGTTACCAAAAAGTTCCTAGAAAATGCATAGTGCTAGATCGACTCTCAGGCTTGATCTTCTGGTGGTGGTGGAGTCTGGATCACTCCAAGGATGAAGGCTTCTGTAGACGTGGTTGGAGCTGGAGCTGAAGTAGATGCTGGAGCTGATTGGGCTGGTGTTGTGGCTGGAGCTGACGTGGTGGCTCTGGTGTCAGGAACTGGCACTGCAGTCGACCTCTAAGCTCGTGGCACTCTGGCAAATGCATCAGTTGTTGTCTTCCCTCTCCTCTCCTGCATGTCATCTTGAAGTTGCTCCACTGCAGACTGAATAACTGTTACTTTGACATCCATGTCATAGAACTTTTGTTCTATGATCCTCTCTAAGCTCTTCTGATTCTGAGTGAGGGTGGCCAGTCCTTTCTCAATCCTCAGTGTAGATGCAATCAAGTAACTAAGCTGCTCCTGCTTGGTTTTCAAGAAATATTCAGATGCCTCCTCTTGAGTTGGCATCTTGGCAGCTTTCTCCTTCCTTGCCTTCTCCTGCTGTGCTTGTGCATGGGCTGATGATGGTTCATCCTTGTTCATCACAACTTGATTATCCTCAAAGTCTGGATGAATAGGCAAATGTTCCCTGTCCAATAGGTATGTGCATGTGCCCATCTTAGAGTTAATTAGCTCTTGGATCTGAGGGGCATAACCACAGCTCCTCTTCTGATCTGCTGCAGTTCTCTTGATTGTTTCTACCATGAGGCTCATGACTTTGAATTTTTGTGGCACATCAAAGATATGAAGCAAGTTGATTGCATGGCCTCTGGTCATCTTGTGATCTCCTGACTTAGGCAATAGAGTGTGCCTCAGAATCCAATTAATAGTTGGCAGCCCTGACAGAAGATAATGTACTGAGCCAAACTTGAAAGTATCAAGTGCCTTGTTTGGAATCTCCTTGTACATGTTAGACATGGAATTGTGATCCATCTTCTTCTTGGCATAAATGTCCAAGTCATCCTCATTTTCTTCTGGGGCATTGATCAACTTTGCCCATTCCTCAACAGTTGATTGGTACCTTGTACCTTCAGACATCCACACAATTCTGCCATCTGGATAAAAATGTGCTGTGGAGTAGAATTGCATGATCAGCTCTTCATTCCACTTTGTGAGCTTCTTCCCAACAAAGTCAGCTACTCCACAAGCTTTGAAGCTGTCTTGCACTCCAGGATAGTGCTCTTCATTGTCCTTGATGTACTCCCAGTCTACCCATCTCATGTCACAAACGATAGGCTTCTTATCAAGCAAAACTGTCTCATGGAAGTCCTGCTGTTCCTTTGTGTGGAACCTGTAGTCGACAGCCGTTCTTCTCCTTGAAGCATACATGTCTTCTTCTCTCCACTTCCTTCGCCCTGAGTCTCTTCTGATTTTCATGTCCTCAGCCACAGGATGAGCATCATTGTGGTCTAGGATCTTGGGCTTTAGCTTCCTGAGAACTTGGCCTTCCTCTTCTTCTGCAGTGTGAGGCACTGGGGCCTTGTTCTTTTCAGCAGCTGGTATGCTCCTTGTGTTCCTCTTTGGAGCTGTCTTGGCCTTTGATGCAGCCTTGGGTGCTTCCTTGGGCTTGGATGCAGTAGCCCCTGATCTTATAGCATCACCCATCAGCTTTTGTGCCTTGGGTGCTGGTGCAGCAACCTCTTCTTCCTCTTCCTCTTCAGAATCTCTCATGATTGAGGATCTCCCAAACACTCTAGCAGTGGTCTTTTTGATCCTCTCCTTCCTCTTCTTCCCTTCTGCAGCAGCCTCTTTGGGTTCAGACTTTTCAGGAATCTGAGTTGAGGCTCTGGCCTTTGGCATAGGCTGCCTACCTGCTGGCCTTTTAATTTTCAATCCTGGCTTTGTGCTCTGAGCTGAGCCATATTCCTTCTTGAGCACAACTTTCTTGGAAGTGGCTTCTTCTTCTGCCACATAGTCCTCATCCTCTGATTCTGAGGTTCTTTTCTTCCTTTGTCTGGTGGCAACTTTTGGCAAGTTACTAGGAGTGCTCCTGCTGTCTTCATCTGAAGAACTGGAGGGACTAGTGCCCTCACTCATGTGCACTTGCTCTTCTGACATGTTCTGGCTGTCACTCTGATCAGACATGATGTAAAAGCTGACTGCTGACCCTGTGAGGAGTTTATAGATGAGCATCACAAAATGTAGAGATTTCTGCCAAAGAATGATTCAAAATCTTGGTTTTAGTTTCCCACAGAAATCATTTCGGATCTACCGATTTTTAAACTCTGTGATACCGAAGTAGTTTTGGAACCTCAACTAGTGAACTCGGTCAGACCGATTCACAGTTCGGTGGCACGAGACTGCTAGGGTTTCACAAAGTTCCAAAATCGGTCACACCGATTAGTAATTCTCGGTCATACCGAGTCTCACTTGTGCAATGGCATGAGCCAAATCGGTGGGACCGAGTTTTTCAACTCGGTGGGTCCGAGATGGTTTTGGCGGAAACCTAACCCTAAAGTTTTCGAATCAATCCTATTCTACGAACGCATTAACTGGATAGGAGTGTTTCAATCGTGGCTAGAAACAATAAGATCACAATGTGCTAGGAATCAGATTGGGGATAGCACAAAGATCGAGTCCATACCCTAGTTCGGCGGAGACTCGCTACGACGGCAACGACGGGGTTGAATTCCGTTGACGGCGATGGAGACCGGTGACTGGAGGCGGCTGGCGGCGAGGAGACGATCCGGAGACCACGTTGGCAGAGCGAGCTATCGTGCGGGCGAAGGGGTTCGAAGAAATTTCCAAATTTTTGCCCGTGACTATATATAGCCCGACCCTGTCGGTGTGACCGAGTGGAACAACTCGGTGGCACCGAGATGCAAAACTGTATATAGTTATTGCAACTCGGTGTGACCAAATGGTTCAAATCGGTTGCACCGAGATCGAAAATTCAGATCAACTTAATGATCTCGGTAGGACCGAAAGTAGGATATCGGTCAGACCGAGAATCACAAAGAGGTTATGGAAGTTTAAGTCTATGACGAATCGGGGACTCCGAGTGCTCCTCACACAGACTGTTTCGAATCTGACTTGATCAAATTTTGTGATGTAGCATGAATAGAGTTTGAGACGAGAAAAGCATAGATAGCTAGAGGAGGTTCTTAGGCATTCTTGTCCATCCACTTGGCAAAAGGAAATAAAACCAAACAATCAAAACAACAAGTGGATGTCCTTGAATGAGTAAAATATGCAACCAACATGCTCACACAATAAAATGGCAATTGAAATATGTGACAAAGCATGCACAACCAATTCTAGCATCTATCAAGCAATTGGCGATGACTAGGTCATCTATATAAGAGTATATTGACTTAGGAGTCAAGTGAGAACACTTGATCATAGGTCATACTCATCGTTTAAGCTCGAGTGGGGTTACCACTTTTACATAAAGCATTGTTGTGTTCACATCTTTAGAGTTGCTTTAGCTCAAGTCTTAGAGTAAAGCTCCCCCTAGATGTGATATCCCCCCTAAGAGGGATGAACTAACCTTGGGTTTTGTCGATGATGACCTCATGTAGATGTTGAATATGTGGATGCTCAATGTTGATGTAGATCACTTGGAGCTATACATTTGAGTGAATTGCACTTTCAATACCTACATGGGTTAGTCCCACAAGGAACAAACAAGGATATCCATAGACATAGAGTGATGCACACACAAGATGATGTCCATGAAAACTTTTAGGTTACCTTGTCCCTTGTCTTACCAACAAGAGGGTTTGTGACTCCTTGAACTAGTGCAAGATGTGGAAGTTGATTGCACTTGTTCTTGCCAAAATGATAAGAGTGAAGTATGTTGGCGGAGTCACCATCAAGAACTCTCTAGTTCTTCTTCTTTTGGATCCACACCATCTTGATGGGAATCCTTGAAGTTGTAGTCGTACTTGATGAAGTGGAACTTGAAGTGGTCTTGGGAATCCACTTGATTAAGGTCTTAGGAGCTTCTTCAAATGCATCAATTTCCTCTTGAAGCTTGTCCTTGCCTTTTTGCTTGTAGTCTTGTGGTGGAAGATCATCTTGAGCTTGTGTCCCCTTGAAGGAAGTAGGATCATACTTCTCTTGTTGAGGAACAAACTTTGTCTTGGGGTATTGATCTTCTTCCCACTCAACTCCATTGGCATTGAACTTTCGTTCAAAACCAACACCTTGATTCTTCCGGTGCCTTCCTTGCTTGCGCACAATTTCCTCGAATTGCTTACTCCCGGCAAGGCTTTTGTACACTCCTTTCTCTATAATTCCCTTCAATAAGCTATTTTCTTGCTCAAGTGTAACTTGGCTAAGAGAATCATTAGTGGAATCAAGAGAACTACTAGAAGCAACAATATTGGATTTAGCATGATCATTGTTACTACTAGAGGAAGAATCTTTCTTGTTCTTGTTACTAGACTTGACTTGAGGCATGTAAGTGGATAAGAGTAAACGCTTGGCAATGTAAGAAGAACTTTTCTTGCGGAGATCATCATTGATTGCCTTTAAAAACTCATGCTCTTGCTCAAGATTGAGCTTTTCAAAGCGTAACTTCTCATGAGCTCTTAAGAGTTCTCGATGATCTTCGAAGATAGTTTCATGAGCTAACTTAAGAGTGTTTAGTTCTTTAGTTAGAGCCTCAATCTTCTCCTTATCATTGTCATTCATTTTATCTTGATTAGCATGATTAATTGATGTTTCATCATAGTATTCATCACTAGAGTTGTCAACAAGTAAATCATCATCACCTAACAAGTCATCTTCATCACTATTAAAATCAACATACTCGGGGTGTGTTACCTTAGGACCTTTGGCCATGAAGCATCTTCCAATTCCTTCATTTGTTGAGTCAAATATGTCATAGGAGTTGGTTGACACAAGTGCTAGACCGGCAACACCTTCATCTTGAGTATATTCGGAATCGGAGTGATAACTTCTCTCGGAGTGGTTGTCGGAGTCGGAGCCGGATACCCATTCACCAACATGAGCTTGATGTCTTCATTTTGTGTAGCTCCTTGATGATTTTTCCTTCCTTTCCGAATCCTTGCTTCTCCGTGAGTATCTTCATTCATAACGATCATCTCTACTCCTTCTCTCTCTTGGTGGTGATTCTTCTCTTTTGCTTCTTCTTTTTGGAGAGTCTTCTCTTCTCTTGTAGGGAGCCGTACACTCATTGGAATAGTGTCCGGGTCTTCCACAATTGTAGCAGTTTCGCTCTCGACTAGAAGATATTTTGTCATTGTAGGACCTTGACTTGGAGCTTCTATCTTTGCTTCTACTCTTGTAGAACTTGTTGAAGTTTTTCACCATTAAGCTCAATTCCTCATTGAAGTTTTGTTTCTCACTTGATGATGTAGGGGCTTCACATGAGGCTTTGTATGCACCACTTGATTTGTTGTGAAGTTCCTCTTTATCCTTAAGTGACATCTCATGAGCAACAATTCTCCCAATTACCTCCGTTGGCTTGAGATCTTTGTAATTGGGCATCATTTGGATCAATGTGCACACGGTATCATATTTTCCATCCAAGGCTCTTAGAATCTTCTTGATGATGAATCTATCGGTCATCTCTTCACTTCCTAAGCCAGCAATCTCATTTGTGATGAGTGCAAGCCTAGAGTACATTTCAGCGACACCTTCACCATCCTTCATTTTGAACTTGTCAAGTTGACTTTGAAGCACATCCAATTTGGATTCCTTGACGGAGTCGGTACCTTCGTGCATATCAATCAAAGTGTCCCAAATTTCCTTTGCATTCTCAAGATGGCTGATTTTGTTGAATTCTTTGGGGCACAATCCGTTGAAGAGAATATCACAAGCTTGAGCATTGTATTGCAACATCTTCAGCTCATCCGCGGTAGCTTCACAATTTCGTTCTCTCCCATCAGAGAAGTCATCTTGCAAACCAACACACACAATAGCCCAAACGGCGGGGTTATGTCCAAGAATATGCATTTTCATTTTATGCTTCCAACTAGAAAAATTAGTACCATCAAAGTAAGGACCTCTACGGTGATAATTTCCCTCGCTAGACGCCATACTCTCCTAGGTTTTGAAACCAAGGCTATGACCACCAAAAGCTATGGAAGTCAAAGCAAATGGAGACCAAGGCCCTGATACCACTTGTAGGATCGAAAGTATGTCTAGAGGGGGGTGATTAGACTACTTGACCAAATAAAAACTTAACCTTTTCCCAATTTTAGTTCTTGTCAGATTTTAGCTATTTTAGGACAAGTCAAGCAATCATCACACAATTCAAGCAAGCATGCAAAGAGTATATTGGCAGCGGAAAGTAAAGCATGCAACTTGCAAGAATGTAAAGGGAAGGGTTTGGAGAATTCAAACGCAATTGGAGACACGGATGTTTTTCCCGTGGTTCGGATAGGTGGTGCTATCCTACATCCACGTTGATGGAGACTTCAACCCACGAAGGGTAACGGTTGTGCGAGTCCACGGAGGGCTCCACCCACGAAGGGTCCACGAAGAAGCAACCTTGTCTATTCCATCATGGCCGTCGCCCACGAAGGACTTGCCTCACTAGAGGTAGATCTTCACGAAGTAGGCGATCTCCTTGCCCTTACAAACTCCTTGGTTCAACTCCACAATCTTGTCGGAGGCTCCCAAGTGACACCTAGCCAATCTAGGAGACACCACTCTCCAAGAAGTAACAAATGGTGTGTTGATGATGAACTCCTTGCTCTTGTGCTTCAAATGATAGTCTCCCCAACACTCAACTCTCTCTCACAGGATTTGGATTTGGTGGAAAGAAGATTTTAGTGGAAAGCAACTTGGGGAAGGCTAGAGATCAAGATTCACATGGTTGGAATGGAATATCTTGAGCTCAACACAAGTGTAGGTGGTTCTCTTTTAGAACATATGAGTTGGAAGTGTAGATGTGTTCTGATGGCTCTCTCCACGAGTGAAGAGGAGGTGGATGGGTATATATAGCCTCCACACAAAATCCAACCGTTACACACAATTTACCAATCTCAGTGGGACCGAATCAACAAACTCGGTCGGACCAAAATAGTAAACCTAGTGACCGTTAGAGATTTTCGGTGGGACTGACATGCAACTCGGTAGGACCGGTATGGTTAGGGTTAGGGCATAACGTAATCTCGGTGAGACCGATTACACAAAATTGGTGAGACCGATTTGGTAATAAGCTAACCAGAGGGTTGGTCAGGCAAACTCGGTGGGATAGATTCGCTCTTCTCGGTGAGACCGAAATGTTACAAAAAGGAAACAGTGAGTTTACATTGCAATCTCGGTGGGACCGATCCGCTCTTTCGGTGAGACCGAAAAGTTACGAAAAGTAAACAGAGAAATTGCAATCCCGTCTCGGTGAGACCGAGATCCCTATCGGTAGAACCGATTTGCTTAGGATTTGGCAATGGCTATGACAAGTGAAACTCAGTGGCACCGGATTGAAAGAATTGGTAGGGCCGAGTTTGGCTTTGGGTTTAGGTCAAATGTGGATATGGGAAAGTAGCTGAGGATTTTGGAGCATATCATTAAGCACATGAAGCAAGAGGCTCATTAAGCAACACCTCATCCCTCCTTGATAGTATTGGCTTTTCCTATGAACTCAATATGATCTTGGACCACTAAAATGTAAAATGAAGAGTCTTGAGTATATGAGCTAGAGCCAATCCTTTGTCCTTAGCATTTTGAGGGTTCCACTTTCACCATCCATGCCATGCCAATCATTGAGCTTTTCTGAAATGATCATCTTGGAATAGCATTAGCTCAATGAGCTATATGTTATTATGAATTACGAAAACCACCTAGGGATAGTTGCACTTTCACGGTGCCCCCCCTCTCCCCCGCCCGCGCACTTCATCATGTTGTATTTATCCAATAGTTGTTTCTTGTTGAGTAGATATGTCTTATTGTCCTCATTTGCATCATATAATCACATATACATGGTATGTTTTTTTATTATAAGCGTATATATATATATATATATAGAGAGAGAGAGTAGCACTATTCAAATCCCAGGATTAGAATAACTATTTGGATCATGATGGGCCCTATATAGGGTCGACGAAGATGTTGCTGAACAACTGATAAACCAGCGAACTGGCGCGTCCCAAAAAAACTACTCTCTCCCACTTCCCACTCCCAGGTGCTCCACCTCTTGTTCCCACGCCGCACCCATCCGCGAATCTCCGCCGACCACGCCCACACCTCGAAATGTAGCGCCGGCCACCTCCCCTAGACCCACCGCCGGGCTCCTTTCGTGGACCCTTCGCGGGCTCCTCCTGTGGACCCTCCGTCGGGCTCCTCCCGTGGATCCTCCGCCGGCCACCTCCCACGGACCCGCCGCCAGCCTCATCCTGGGGCCCCGCCGCCCGAGCAAATAGCGTGCCGCCCGCCTCCGTCCCCGGCCACTGCGCCACCCCGCTCCCAGAACCCGCCATCGCAGCGCCCCATCCACTGATCCGGCTATCGCAGTGCACCGCCCCCACCCTAGCTTTTGGCCTCGCACACCACCCCATCTGGCGGCGCCGCCGCAACCGCCGTCAACCAACCTCCCCTTGTCGGGATCCTGCGGCTGCGTGACAACCACCAGCTCGCGTCACAAATCGCTGGGATCCTTCCTCTGCGTGACCTTCCTCCACATGCTGCCACGGCCTTCCTCCACTTGCAGCCGTGACCTGCAGCGGCCATGACCCTCCAAGTGCCGGTGCAGCCACCATCCTCCTCCAACCCGCCGCTCAGTGCACTAAGTGGCGCCGCATGCCCCCACTACACCGTCACCCCTACACCAACCGCCGCCGCTACCAACCACTCGGGATCCCTGCCTCCATCTGCTCCTTATGCCTCGTCGTCGTGCAGAATCCACCTCCATCGTCGCGCAGTGCCCTACTGCCGGGCGAGATCCCCACGTACCCCGTCCGACGAACCTCGTCGCCATTCCGCGGTGGGCCTCCACCGATTGTCTGACGTCCTGCCCCGTTCTTGCACTCACGCCGTCCATCGGAGAAGCTCACTTTTTTATGCCATTCACCTATTTTTTGAAATGCCAACAAAAGGGCTGGACATTTTTCTTCATGTATTTCTGAAAATGCTAAAATGAATCTAAAGCAGAGGTAGTACTATATTGTAAGTGAATGGAGATATAAGTAAAATGGATCAGAATGGTCGTGGTACTATGCAAGTATTTTTGCTTTTTCAATTTGTTTATTTGAAGTTCAAAGTGAATTGTTGAAGAAGGTTGACTCTATATGGACATCAAGTTGTTTTTTATGCTTCTCTCGCATGCACTCACAAATGCGCTCTCCGCACAATTTGAAAATTTGTTGTATAGAAAAAGTTCATGCGAATTCGAGCTTTTATGTTGAGAAGCCGTGAGCAAAAGTGCACAAATTTTTATATACTACCATTTTATAAAAAGCTAGAATTTCAAACTAAAATAACGAAGTGGTTCGATTTTCATTAAAAAATATGCATGGTGTGCATTTTTGTGTATTTTTCCTTTACAAAAGTGAAACAGAGAGAAGTTCAAAATTCATAACTGCCAGAAGTTCATGTTCTGCATGGTGTGCATTTCATAAGAGAAAAAAAGAATAAAAAGGCAAAGTCTAAAATTTGTTGCTAGAAGTTCACGTGCCTGGCCCGAGAAAGTTCAAAATTCTTGTGAGAGAGGTTAAACAAAAATAGGTGACAGAAGTTCAAGATGAAAACAACGAGAAGTTCAACTAATACATGAAATGCGTTTCAGATAGGAATATAAGAATAGAAAACAAAAATCATAAAAGGTTTTGTTGCAAGAAGTTCGCGTGCTCTGTCCAGGAAAGTTCAAAAATTCTTGCGAGATATGTTCACCTCGTATTTCAATGTTTGATTTTTTCCTATAAAAATCGAATACAATTCTTTAATCAAAATATAAAAAGGTGAAGTTCAAATTGAAATGACACAGAAGTTCGGAGTTTATTAAAACCTAGGATTTACATGTTCAAAAAATTAAAAACACAACGCCATTTTTGCACTTTGAAAAACAACTCATAAACGAAAAAATGGTTGCTAGAAGTTCAAGTGCTCGGCGAGGAAAAGTTCAAAAAAAATCTTGTGAGAAAGGTTAACCATGTATTTAGATGTCCAAAATACATAAAAAATGTAGTTTTTGTGTTTTAAAATAATTCTCTCAAACTAGAGAGAGGTTCAAAGTGATAACAACCGGAAGTTCATCGTGCTACATGGTGTGTATTTCATATAAGAAAAATACAATAGAGTGAAAACAGAGTGAAGTTCAAACAGACATGCCCCAGAAGTTCAACTACTTCACGCGGTGCAAAAAGCAACACGTCAAAAAACAAACACGTCAAAAACAGAGTGAAGTTCAAACAAACATGCCCCAGAAGTTCAACTACTTCACATAGTGCATTTTCGTTTGCGATGAACACGTAAATCATGATCTCGTCATTTTCTAATTTACCTCAAAACGACAGGAATATCATTTGTGTAAGTTCAAGTCCTCGGTCGAAGAAAGTTAAAAAAATTATTGTGAGAGACGTTTGCACAAAAGGAATATTATTTGTGTAACACTAACGAATGGATGAGAAAATTACAAACAAAAATACGTTACAGAAGTTCAACGTGAAAACAGCAGGAAGTTTAACTTCTACGATGAATGAATTTTAGATGAAAAACTTTTAAAATCGTCGCGAGTATGAAAAGATGAACAACACGGGAAACTTCCGTGTTTATAGCAGCTTTCCATCGGTATATCACCTACTCAATTCTGGTGAATGGATGGAGAGCTACTTGCAGTGGATGAAGATCTACAAGAAAAAAAAACACGTGAAAAGCAGAGTGAAGTTCAAGCACACACGTTGAGAAGTTCAAATTCTTCACGTGGTGCATATTCGAAGAATCTGTTTCGCGATAAAGGCAGAATGCATGATCTCGCTGTTTTTGAAATTACTTGAAAACGGCCAGGATTCAGAGAAAACCATCAACATGAAAGAGTTTCTAATTTTCCGTAGCTTTTGACTGGTATATTATTTGCCCCATTCCGATAAAGTTTGTAGAAATTACGGCAAAAATACGTTTTTAACTATTTTCAAAACTGACATAAAACCGTAATAAATTAGGAGAACAATATATACAAAAAAGTTTCGCATTTCTTCAATCTTTTCAACGCCATATCATTTGCTGCATTTGGACGTACGGTTAAAAAATTAGCTTGAAAATACAAACTTGATGGAACTTGTACCGTTTTCTAAATTACTTTTAAACCGTTCAAAATTAGAAAAAACTTTTAACATGAAAAAGTAGCGCATTTTCATAAGCTTTCCAACGCCATATTATTTACCTCAATTGGATTAGCTGTTTAGAAATGGCATCGAAAATACAAACTCGGGTGTTCCGTTTGCAAAATTCTACGATTTTCCGAATTACTCTTTAACCGTAGGGAATTAGAAAAAACTTTCAACATATGGAAGGAGCGGTTTTGCAGCAGCTTTCCAACGCCATATTATTTGCCTCATTCCGATAAACGGTTTAAAAATGCGATCGAAAATAAGATTCATGTTTTTTGTATGAAGAAAAAACGGTTTTCAAAACTGCTCTTAAACCGCTTACAATTTGCCAAAAATTTAATTTGGGTCATGATACTGATGTCAATAGCTATCCAACGGTATATCACAAGCCCCATTTGGACACCTTTTACTTGAAGTTAAACCTGGTACTCGGGGAACGTCAGGCGCATTACTCGGGAAGTGCATGTTGTGATCAGAATATTATTCTGATCCCGTGATCAGAATAGTGTTTATGTATGTATGTATATATATATATATATATATATATATATATATATATATATATATATAGGGTCGCGCTATTCATCACCCTGGGTGAGCAATAGTTATTCTTCACCCCCCTCTATTTTACCATCAATGCACCGTAATTTTACGTTCTGTAAGTTTTGTTGTATTTCCGATGCAAAAAGGGACCGTAAGAAAATATATAATTGCCGTAAAAATATTTTATGTTATGTAAAATTACAAACGTAAAAACATAGTCTAAAATACACATAAACTGCAAATTTTCTTGTCTTATGACCTATATTTTTATTTTCTTATGTCAAATTTTACGTAGTGAATCAATAGGAATGTAACTATTTAAATTCGAAACGTAATTTAATTATGAAATGATC
>NC_041392.1:52714270-52714545 GCF_002162155.2 Triticum dicoccoides
ATATATATATATATATATATATATATATATATATATATATATATATACTAGTGAAAGTATTTATGTTACTATGTTATAGCAGTTAGATCTATTCTACCTTATTTGCACTCTGGCCTTCATAATGCTAGGGCTCACCCTGCATCAGGACCTTAACGTACACATGGCATGATCCTCGTCATCGGCGAGGCACTATAACTAGTGGCCAGAGGCACACATGCTGCCCTGAGAAAGGTGGGAGGGCTCACCGGAACATACAATCACCAATGTTTTTTCTC
>NC_041392.1:52714894-52730673 GCF_002162155.2 Triticum dicoccoides
ACTACGAGGGGGGGGGGGGATATCATACAGAAACTAACATTCAGAGAAAACTTCGTGGAAACTACAATTGAAAGTTAAAAAAAACTGAAAAAATACGGGGTGTTGAGAGGGTGATGTTTTAAGCCATGCAAAATTTAAAGTTGAAACACACTATGAGATATGAGGTATGGAAAAAAAACAAATTCAGCCTCGAATAGTAATGTTACTATTCGGCACTATTCAATGCTGATTTTTTTATTTTCATAGCTTACGTCTCGTAGTGTGTTTGAATTTGGAATTTCGCATGGCAATATGACATCACCCTCTTAACATCCCATAATTTTTTCAGAATTTTTAAAACTTCAAAACATTTTTTCCTCGTGGTTTTCACCGGTTTTCAGATTTTCGTAAGATATTCACCCATACGGAGGTTCGGCGGTATGTCAAAATATTGGTTTCTAGGTTCCACATTGGCTTGAGGGTGAGGCACGCTTTGCCACTTCGTCCCTGAGTCATGAGTTACGCCACTTTTTTACATGGGTTGTTTCAGTTGATTGCTTCATTGTGTGTCTGGTGCAAAAAATGCTAGTCGTGCGTACCAAACTCCACCTTGGTGATGTGTCGACCCCACTCCATCATTATAACACTAATAATAAAAACCCTACCTCTAGAAGGGATCTGAAGGGGAAATCGACATGGCAGGCGTCACCATCAACTCGTACAAGGAGACAACAACATCAATCATCTCCATCATCATCTTCGCCGATGTCCCATCTCCGTACCGTTGTAATACCAAACCCTAGAGGATTTCTACGTGTACTCTGACACCGACATTCATATGACACTAGGTAACTACATGTCTGAGTAATCCCCTTAGTTCTCAGGGATATGTGTTGAACACTTATAGAGATATGAGATCCTATATTGAATGTTTGATTCAATAGCCTACATGAATGTTATGAAGGGGCCCCACTCAATATTTCTGCCTTGAATGGCCATGAAGCATATTACTGTCATTGTAAAGGTTGTGATATTGGGGTAAATAGGTGACAATAATATCATCTCATTCCTACCTTTGCAATTGATAGGGGAGTAACGGAGAATCCTTAGTGTTGTCGCATCCACGGGGAAACCCTTAATCATCGTAGTGAGAACAGGAGTGGGAAAATTAAGATGGTGGCATGTGGTATATGAAAACTACACAAGTAGCTCATATACTGTACTAAGCTCTGCCCAATTACAAACACAAAGAGTGGCTCAAATATCCAACCTAGAACTAGGCAATCGCATATGTTACACTAGGCACATACTAGTGGGGATTCCGGACTACGTGACAACGCCTCAATCCTACTAACGGTTTCATCACTTTATTTACTCTATGTTGTTATTTTACTTCTTTTCACATAAATTACTTTTATTCGCACTTCACTCAAAACATTATGTCAGTGTCCCGACCGAGGGGTCCTCGCCACATTGGTTCTTGAACTGGTGGGCTGTCTGAGGACCCCAAGGTTGGATCCATCCTAGGGCACTTCAGGCGGCCCATGGCAGATTACGTGGAAACTCAAGAAGACATGACATACAAGACAAGTAAACGAAGCCGTGGAAGGATCTATCTCCACCTATGTCGCTGACAAGTATCTAACACCCCTAAAAAAGCTGACTATGATCTGTAACCCAAGAACCCCAAGTATGTTATATAAATTGTTGAGTCCGGGCTCATAGATAGACATATTACAATCCCTTGATACTTTATACTTTGTATATACCCCCAACGTAATAAAACAAAGCATGGCGTAGAGTTTTATCTCCTACAGAGCTCGAACCTAGGTAAAATCCTTGTCCTTGTTACCATCATGCCAAGTTGTCTAGTTAGGATACCATACCGAGTGATCTGCCGGATTCAGCTTCGACATTGAAGGTCCATAGAGGTTGTGTTAGGTAAGCGACGCGGGGTCGATGGGAGTTTTGATCAACTCTCAGATTGGCTCCAGTGTGATCTTCCCTCTAGGAGTCTCGTGCCGCATGTCGCAAGCCATCTCCTCTCGTCGTGCCCGATCAAATACAAGAACAGAAAACACACAACCAGATAATTCACATGTTTGTAGATAAGGTATTGCGTAGTCTCTCACTAGTAGAAAACAGGGCTTTGGTCCAGGCTGGGTCAGCCCATTAGTCCCGGTTCAGTCTAGAACCGGGACCAATGGGGGCATTGGACCCGGTTCGTGAGCCCAGGGGGCCGGCCGGGCCACGAGGGTCATTGGTCCCGGTTCATATGCACCTTTTGGTCCCGGTTGGTGGGACGAACCGGGACCAATGGGCCTCGCTCCTGGACCACCAGCATTGGTCCCGGTTGGTGGCTTGAACCGGGACCAAAGGCTCCCCTTTAGTCCCGGTTCATGCCACCAACCGGAACCAATGAGGTGCCTATATATACCCCCTCGCGTAAGAGCAGAGCACACTGCTCTGTTTTTTTCTGGCCGAGGGGGAGAGGGCTTGGTGGTGCTCTAGCTCACCTCCTATGCACACAAGGTGTTCGATGGAATGCCCGAGCCACACTACTTAAGCTTTCTCCACTCCAAGCTCGACCTCCAAGCTCCATTTTCCTTAATATTTGTCTAGATTTAGTGGTCCGTCACGCCCCGTCCCCGTCTTCACCGCCATCGATCACCCGCGCCGAGCTCATCGCCGACACCACCGTGGTGAGCCTCTTGTTCTTATCTTCTTTCTGAAAGGAAAAATATTCCTACTTGTATGTTTACATAGATACTTGTATTATTTTCTTACTTTTATTATTGCATCTTATATAGTGCGATGGTTTTGGTATCCGCCCCCGTCGTCCCTCGTCCTGTCTATGATTCGGATGTGGTATATATATTATCTTTATAACTATTGGTTCATTTATTTTTTATGCCAATTATGCCGACCAACGTGACATAGATTTTATTTATGTAGGATGTATGTGAATCGGAAATGCCAACCGACCCTATTGTCGAGAGGTTAAATTTAGTTGAAGAAGAAAACAATTTGTTGAAGGAAAAAATAAAAAAAATTGAGGAGGAGAAGATGATATTGGAGTTGCATGTTGCGGATGTCGTCGATGATCACAAGATCAAGATGGATGCAATGCGCTTGAAGATTAGAAAGATTAGAAAATATGCCATTCATACCGAGGCTTGGTATCATTATGCCGTTGGATCAATTGTTACCTTGGTTGCGATTATGATCGCATTTTTTTCGCATTGAAATGTTTTACATAGTTTCAATGTATGGTTTAATTAATTAGATGCTCTGGAGAGCTATATGTGATTAGATGAGAACTATGCATGCACTTTGGTTTTAATGTGATGATGAACTTCATTTAATTTGGACACTTAATTATATATAATGCACACAGATGAACCAGCAATGGATGTACGGTGACAGACACACCTCCGAGTACATTAAGGGCGTGCATGAGTTTCTCGATGCGGCTGAGGCAAACAAGCAGAATGGTTTTATGTGTTGTCCATGCACTGAATTTGGGAATATAAGGTCTTACTCTCACCGGAAAATCCTTCACTCCGACCTGCTTTACAAGGGTTTCATGCCACACTATAATGTTTGGACTAGGCACGGAGAAATAGGGGTTATGATGGAAGACGGCGAAGAAGAAGAGTACGATGACAACTATGTGCCCCTTGAATACTGTGATGCTGCAACGGGGGGAGCTGGTGAAGATCAAGAGGAACCAGACAATGTGCCCAATGATGCTGCAATGGGTGAAGCTGCTGAAGATCAAGAGGAACCAAACACTATGCCCGATGATGATGATCTCCGCCGGGTCATTGTCGATGCAAGGACGCAATGTTGGGGAACGTAGTAATTTCAAAAAATTTCCTACGCACACGCAAGATCATGGTGATGCATAGCAACGAGAGGGGAGAGTGTTGTCTACGTACCCTCATAGACCGTTTGCGGAAGCGTTATATCAACGCGGTTGATGTAGTCGTACGTCTTCACGTCCGACCAATCCAAGTACCGAAAGCACTGCACCTCCGAGTTCTGCACACGTTCGGCTCGGTGACGTCCTCGCCTTCTCGATCTAGCAAGAGGGGCAAAGTAGTAGATGAGTTCCGGCAGCACGACAGCGTGGTGACAGTGTTGGTGAAGAACAATCTCCGCAGGGCTTCGCCTAAGCACTACGAAAACTATGACAGAGGATAAACTAGAGGAGACAGGGTTGCCAGCACACGGCTTGGTGTTTCTTGATGTGTCTTTGGTGCTAGCCCTGCCCCTCTATTTATATCTTGAGCCCTGGGGTCGAAACTTGGAGTAAAAGCCTCCACAAAGTCGTTTTCACCTGAAAGGCAAGAGTCCTTCTCGGACTCCAGGGCCAGACGCCAGGGATCCCGGCGTCTGGACCCAGACGCCAGGGACCCTGGCGTCTGGCCCCTGGACTCCACAAAACTTCCTTTTGCGCTTTCCAAAAACCTTGTGGGCTTTCCCCTTTGGCCCAAATAAAGTGTTCTCGTACCCAAACATTTAGAGAAACATCCGGAACCCCTTCCAGTGATTTCCAGAACCCTTCCGGTGACCAAACACTATTATCATATATATCTTTATCTCCGGACCATTCCGGAGTTCCTCGTCATGTCCGTGATCTCATCCCAGACTCCGAACAACATTCGGTCACCAACATACATAACTCACATACTACTATATCGTCAACGAACGTTAAGCGTGCGGACCCTACGGGTTCGAGAACTATGTAGACATGACCGAGACACCTCTCTGGTCAATAACCAATAGCGGGACCTGGATGCCCATATTGGCTCCTACATATTCTACGAAGATCTTTATCGGTCAGACCGCATAACAACATACGTTGTTCCCTTTGTCATCGGTATGTTACTTGTCCGAGATTCGATCATCGGTATCCAATACCTAGTTCAATCTCGTCACTCGCAAATCTCTTTACTCGTTCTGTAATACATCATATCACAACTAACATATTAGTTGTAATGCTTGCAAGGCTTATGTGATGTGCATTACCGAGAGGGCCCAGAGATACCTCTCCGACAATCGGAGTGACAAATCCTAATCTCGAAATACGCCAACCCAACATCTACCTTTGGAGACACCTGTAATGCTCCTTTATAATCACCCAGTTACGTTGTGACGTTTGGTAGCACCCAAAGTGTTCCTCTGGCAAACGGGAGTTGCATAATCTCATAGTCATAGGAACATGTATAAGTCATGAAGAAAGCAATAGCAACATACTAAACGATCGGGTGTTAAGCTAATGGAATGGGTCATGTCAATCAGATCGTTCAACTAATGATGTGATCCCGTTAATCAAATAACAACTCTTTGTTCATGGTTAGGAAACATAACCATCTTTGATTAACGAGCTAGTCAAGTAGAGGCATACTAGTGACACTCTGTTTGTCTATGTATTCACACATGTATTATGTTTCCGGTTAATACAATTCTAGCATGAATAATAAACATTTATCATGATATAAGGAAATAAATAATAAATTTATTATTGCCTCTAGGGCATATTTCCTTCAGTCTCCCACTTGCACTAGAGTCAATAATCTAGATCACATCACCACGTGATTAACATCGATAGTTCACATCATCATGTGATTAACACCCATAGTTCACATCGCCATGTGACCAACACCCAAAGGGTTTACCAGATTCAGTAATCTTGTTCACATCGCTATGTGATTAACACCCAAAGAGTACTAAGGTGTGATCATGTTTTGCTTGTGAGAGAATCTTAGTCAACGGGTCTGCCACATTCAGATCCACATGTATTTTGCAAATTTCTATGTCAACAATGCTCTGCATGGAGCTACTCTAGCTAATTGCTCCCACTTTCAATATGTATCTAGACCGAGACTTAGAGTCATCTAGATTAGTGTCAAAACTTGCATCGGCGCAACCCTTTACGACGAACCTTTTTGTCACGTCCATAATTGAGAAACATATCCTTGTTTCACTAAGGATAATTCTGACCGCTGTCTAGTGATCTACTCCTAGATCACTATTGTACTCCCTTGCCAAATCAGTGCAGGGTATACAATAGATCTGGTATACAGCATGACATACTTTATAGAACCTATGGCCAAAGCATAGGGAATGACTTTCATTCTCTTTCTATCTTCTGCCGTGGTCGGGCTTTGAGTCTTACTCAACTTCACACCTTGTAATACAGGCAAGAACTCTTTCTTTGACTGCTCCATTTTGAACTACTTCAAAATCCTATCAAGGTATGTACTCATTGGAAAAACTTATCAAGCGTCTTGATCTATCTCTATAGATCTTGATGCTCAATATGTAAGCAGCTTCACCGAAGTCTTTCTTTGAAAAAACTCCTTTCATACACTCCTTTATGCTTTACAGAATAATTCTACATTATTTCCGATCAACAATATGTCATTCACATATACTTATCAGAAATGCTGTAGTGCTCCCACTCACTTTCTTGTAAATACAGGCTTCACCGCAAGTCTGTATAAAACTATATGCTTTGATCAACTCATCAAAGCGTATATTCCAACTCCGAGATGCTTGCACCAGTCCATAGATGGATCGCTGGAGCTTGCACATTTTGTTAGCACCTTTCGGATTGACAAAACCTTCTGGTTGCATCATATACAACTCTTCTTTAATAAATCCATTAAGGAATGCAATTTTGTTTATCCATTTGCCAGATTTCATAAAATGCGGCAATTACTAACATGATTCGGACAGACTCAAGCATAGATACGAGTGAGAAGCTCTCATCGTAGTCAACACCTTGAACTTGTCGAAAACCTTTTGCGACAATTCTAGCTTTGTAGATAGTAACACTACTATCAGCACCCGTCTTCCTCTTGAAGATCCATTTATTCTCAATTGCTTGCCGATCATCGGGCAAGTCAACCAAAGTCCAAACTTTGTTCTCATACATGGATCATATCTCAGATTTCATGGCCTCAAACCATTTCACGGAATCTGGGCTCATCATCACTTCCTCATAGTTCGTAGGTTCGTCATGGTCAAGTAACATGACCTCCAGAACAGGATTACCGTACCACTCTGGTGCGGATCTCACTCTGGTTTACCTACGAGATTCGGTAGTAACTTGATCTGAAGTTACATGATCATCATCATTAGCTTCCTCACTAATTGGTGTAGTAGTCACAAGAACAGATTTTTGTGATGAACTACTTTCCAATAAGGGAGAAGGTACAATTACCTTATCAAGTTTTCTACTTTCCTCCCACTCACTTCTTTCGAGAGAAACTCCTTCTCTGGAAAGGATCCATTCTTAGCAACGAATGTCTTGCCTTCGGATCTGTGATAGAAGGTGTACCCAACAGTTTCCTTTGGGTATCCTATGAAGACATATTTCTCCGATTTCGTTTTGAGCTTATCAGGATGAAACCTTTCATATAAGCATCACAATCCCAAACTTTAAGAAACGACAACTTTGGTTTCTTGCCAAGCCACAGTTCAGATTGTGTCGTCTCAACGGACTTAGATGGTGCCCTTTTAAACGTGAATGCAACTGTCTTTAATGCATAACCCCAAAATGATAGTGGTAAATCGGTAAGAAACATCATAGGTCGCACCATATCTAATAAAGTACGGTTATGACGTTCGGACACACCATTACATTGTGGTGTTCCAGGTGGCGTGAGTAGTGAAACTATTTCACATTGTTTTTAACTGAAGACCAAACTCGTAACTCAAATATTTGTCTCCGCGATCAGATCGTAGAAACTTTATTTTCTTGTCACGATGATTTTCCACTTCACTCTGAAATTCTTTGAACTTTTCTAATGTTTCAGACTTATGTTTCATCAAGTAGATATACCCATATCTGCTCAAATCATCTGTGAAGTTTAGAAAATAACGATACTTGCCGTGAGCCTTAACACTCATCGGACCACATACATCAGTATGTATTATTTCCAATAAGTCAGTTGCTTGCTCCGGAGAACGGAGTCTTAGTCATCTTGCCCCTGAGGCATGGTTCGCAAGCATCAACTGATTCATAATCAAGTGATTCTAAAAGCCCATCAGCATGGAGTTTCTTCATGCGCTTTACACCAATATGACTTTAAACGGCAGTGCCACAAATAAGTTGCACTATCATTATTAACTTTGCATCTTTTGGTTTCAATATTATGAATATGTGTATCACTACGATCGAGATCCAACGAACTTGTTTCATTGGGTGTATGACCATATAAGGTTTTATTCATGTAAACAGAACAACAATTTATTCTCTTACTTAAATGAATAACCGTATTACAATAAACATGATCAAATCATATTCATGCTTAATGCAAACACCAAATGACACTTATTTAGGTTCAACACTAATCCCGAAATTATAGGGAGTGTGCGATGATGATCATATCAATCTTGGAACCACTTCCAACACACATCGTCACTTCACCCTTAACTAGTCTCTGTTTATTCTGCAACTCCCATTTCGAGTTACTAATCTTAGTAACTGAACTAGTATCAAATACTTAGGGGTTGCTATAAACACTAGTGAAGTACACATCAATAACATGTATATCAAATATACTTATGTTCACTTTGCCATCCTTCTTATCCGCCAATCACTTGGGGTAGTTCCGCTTCCAGTGACCAGTCCCTTTGCAGTAGAAGCACTTAGTCTCAGGCTTAGGACCAGACTTGGGCTTCTTCACTTGAGCAGCAACTTGCTTGCTGTTCTTCTTGAAGTTCCCCTTCTTTCCTTTGCCCTTTTCTTGAAACTAGTGGTCTTGTTAACCATCAACACTTAATGTTTTTCTTGATTTCTACCTTCGTCGATTTCAGCATCACGAAGAGCTTGGGAATTGTTTCCGTTATCCCTTGCATATTATAGTTCATCACGATGTTCTACTAACTTGGTGATGGTGACTAGAGAATTCTGTCAATCACTATCTTATCTGGAAGATTAACTTCCACTTGATTCAAGCGATTGTAGTACCCAGACAATCTGAGCACATGCTCACTAGTCGAGCGATTCTCCTCCATCTTTTAGCTATAGAACTTGTTGGAAACTTCATATCTCTCAACTCGGGTATTTGCTTGAAATATTAACTTCAACTCCTGGAACATCTCATATGGTCCATGACATTCAAAACGTCTTTGAAGTCCCGATTCTAAGCCGTTAAGCATGGTGCACTAAAATATCAAGTAGTCATCATATTGAGCTAGCCAAACGTTCATAATGTCTGCATCTGCTCCTGCAATAGGTCTGTCACCTAGCGGTGCATCAAGGACATAATTCTTCTATGCAGCAATGAGGATAAACCTCAGATCACGGATCCAATCCGCATCATTGTTACTAACATCTTTCAACACAATTTTACTCTAGGAACATATCAAAATAAACATATGAAAGCAACAACGCGAGCTATTGATCTACAACATAGATATGCTAATACTACCAGGACTAAGTTCATGATAAATTAAAGTTCAATTAATCATATTACTTAAGAACTCCCACTTAGATAGACATCCCTCTAATCCTCTAAGTGATCACGTGATCCAAATCAACTAAACCATGTCCGATCATCACGTGAGATGGAGTAGTTTCATTGGTGAACATCACTATGTTGATCATATCTACTATATGATTCACGCTCGACCTTTCGATCTCCGTGTTCCGAGGCCATATCTGCATATGCTAGGCTCGTCAAGTTTAACCTGAGTATTCTGCATGTGCAAAAACTGGCTTGCACCCGTTGTAGATGGACGTAGAGCTTATCACACCCGATCATCACGTGGTGTCTGGGCACGACGAACTTTGGCAACGGTGCATACTCAGGGAGAACACTTCTTGATAATTTAGTGAGAGATCATCTTATAATGCTACCGTCAATCAAAGCAAGATAAGATGCATAAAAGATAAACATCACATGCAATCAATATAAGTGATATGATATGGCCATCATCATCTTGTGCATGTGATCTCCATCTCCGAAGCACCGTCATGATCACCACCATCACCGGCGCGACACCTTGATCTCCATCGTAGCATCGTTGTCGTCTCGCCAATCTTATGCTTCCACGACTATCACCACCGCTTAGTAATAAAGTAAAGCATTACATCGTGATTGCATTGCATACAATAAAGCGACAACCATATGGCTCCTGCCAGTTGCCAATAACTCGGTTACAAAACATGATCATCTCATACAATAAAATTTAGCATCATGTCTTGACCATATCACATCACAACATGCCCTGCAAAAACAAGTTAGACATCCTCTACTTTGTTGTTGCAAGTTTTACGTGGCTGCTACGGGCTTAAGCAAGAACCAATCTCACCTACGCATCAAAATCACAACGATAGTTTGTCAATTTGACTCTGTTTTAACCTTCACAAGGACCGGGTGTAGCCACACTTGGTTCAACTAAAGTTGGGGAGACTGTCGCCCGCAAGCCACCTATGTGCAAAGCACGTTGGGGGAACCGGTCTCGCGTAAGCGTACGCGTAATGTTGGTCCGGGTCGTCTCATCCAACAATACCGCCGAACCAAAGTATGACATGCTGGTAGGCAGTATGACTTATATCGCCCACAACTCACTTGTGTTCTACTCGTGAAAATAACATCAAACCATAAAACCTAGGCTCTAATGCCACTGTTGGGGAACGTAGTAATTTCAAAAAATTTCCTACGCACACGCAAGATCATGGTGATGCATAGCAATGAGAGGGGAGAGTGTTGTCTACGTACCCTCGTAGACCGTTCGCGGAAGCGTTATATCAACGCGGTTGATGTAGTCATACGTCTTCACGTCCGACCGATCCAAGTACCGAAAGCACGACACCTCCGAGTTCTACACACGTTCGGCTCGGTGACGTCCTCCACTTCTCGATCCAGCAAGAGGGGCGAAGTAGTAGATGAGTTCCGGCAGCACGACGGCGTGGTGACGGTGTTGGTGAAGAACAATCTCCGCAGGGCTTCGCCTAAGCACTACGAAAACTATGACAGAGGATAAACTAGAGGAGACAGGGTTGCCGGCACACGGCTTGGTGTTTCTTGATGTGTCTTTGGTGCTAGACCTGCCCCTCTATTTATATCTTGAGCCCTGGGGTCGAAACTTGGAGTAAAAGCCTCCACAAAGTCGGTTTCACCCGAAAGGCAAGAGTCCTTCTCGGACTCCAGGGCCAGACGCCAGGGATCCCGGCGTCTGGACCCAGACGCCAGGGACCCTCGCGTCTGGCCCCTGGACTCCGCAAAACTTCCTTTTGCGCTTTCCAAAAACCTTGTGGGCTTTCCCCTTTGGCCCAAATAAAGTGTTCTCGTACCCAAACATTTCAGGAAACATCCGGAACCCCTTCCGGTGATTTCCGGAACCCTTCCAGTGACCAAACACTATTATCATATATATCTTTATCTCCGGACCATTCCGGAGTTCTTCGTCATGTCCGTGATCTCATCCCGGACTCCGAACAACATTCGGTCACCAACATACATAACTCACATAGTACTATATCGTCAACAAACGTTAAGCGTGCGGACCCTACGGGTTCAAGAACTATGTAGACATGATCGAGACACCTCTCTGGTCAATAACAAATAGCGGGACCTGGATGCCCATATTGGCTCCTACATATTCTACGAAGATCTTTATCGGTCAGACCGCATAACAACATACGTTGTTCCCTTTGTCATCGGTATGTTACTTGTCCGAGATTCGATCGTCGGTATCCAATACCTAGTTCAATCTCGTCACTGGCAAGTCTCTTTACTCCTTCTTTAATACATCATCTCACAACTAACATATTAGTTGTAATGCTTGCAAGGCTTATGTGATGTGCATTACCGAGAGGGCCCAGAGATGCCTCTCCGACAATCGGAGTGACAAATCCTAATCTCGAAATACGCCAACCCAACATCTACCTTTGGAGACACCTGTAATGCTCCTTTATAATCACCCAGTTACGTTGTGAAGTTTGGTAGCACCCAAAGTGTTCCTCCGGCAAACGGGAGTTGCATAATCTCATAGTCACAGGAACATGTATAAGTCATGAAGAAAGCAATAGCAACATACTAAACGATCGGGTGTTAAGCTAATGGAATGGGTCATGTCAATCAGATCATTCAACTAATGATGTGATCCTGTTAATCAAATAACAACTCTTTGTTCATGGCTAGGAAACATAACTATCTTTGATTAATGAGCTAGTCAAATAGAGGCATACCAGTGACACTCTGTTTGTCTATGTATTCACACATGTATTATGTTTCCGGTTAATACAATTCTAGCATGAATAATAAACATTTATCATGATATAAGGAAATAAATAATAACTTTATTATTGCCTCTAGGGCATATTTCCTTCACGCAATGCGAAAGTCAAAAGGAGAAACTGAAGTTCGATCGCATGTTAGAGGATCACAAAAAAGGGTTGTACCCCAATTGCGAAGATGGAAACACAAAGCTCGGTACCGTACTGGAATTGCTGCATTGGAAGGCAGAGAATGTTGTGGCTGACAAAGGATTTGAGAAGCTACTGAAAATATTGAAGAAGAAGCTTCCAAAGGATAACAAATTTCCCGACAGTACATACGCAGCAAAGAAGGTCGTATGCCCTCTAGTATTGGAGGTGGAGAAGATACATGCATGCTCTAATGACTGCATCCTCTACCGCGGTGCATACAAGGATCTGAACGCATGCCCGGTATGCGGTGCATTGCGGTATAAGATCAGACGAGATGACCCTGGTGATGTTGACGGTGAGCCCCCCAGGAAGAGGTTCCTGCGAAGGTGATGTGGTATGCTCTTATAATACCACGGTTGAAACGTCTGTTCAGAAACGAAGAGCATGCCAAGTTGATGCGATGGCACAGTGAGAACCGAAAAAAAGATGGGAAGTTGAGAGCACCCGCTGACGGGTCGCAGTGGAGAAAAATCAAGAGAAAGTACTGGGATGAGTTTGCAAAGGACCCAAGGAATGTATGGTTTGCTTTAAGCGCGGATGGCATTAATCCTTTCGGGGAGTAGAGCAGCAATCACAGCACCTGGCCCGTGACTCTATGTATGTATAACCTTCCTCCTTGGATGTGCACGAAGCAGAAGTTCATTATGATGCCAGTTCTCATCCAAGGCCCTAAGCAACCCAGCAACGACATTGATGTGTACCTAAGGCCATTAGTTGAAGAACTTTTACAGCTGTGAAATGGAAACGGTGTACGTACGTGGGATGAGCACAGATAGGAGGAATTTAACCTAAAGGCGTTGCTGTTCGTGACCATCAACGATTGACCCACTCTGAGTAACCTTTCAGGACAGACAAACAAAGGATACCACGCATGCACGCACTGTTTAGATGACGCTGAAAGTATATACCTGGACAAATGCAGAAAGAATGTGTACCTGGGGCATCGTCGATTTCTTCCGACCAACCATCAATGTCGAAAGAAAGGCAAGCATTTCAAAGGCAAGGCAGATCACCGGAAGAAGCCCACCATGCGTACCGGTGATCACGTACTTGCTATGGTCAATGATTTACACATAATATTTGGAAAGGGTCCCGGCGGACTAGCTGTTCCGAATGACGCTGAGGGACACGCACCCATGTGGAAGAAGATATCTATATTTTGGGACCTACCCTACTGGAAAGACCTAGAGGTCCGCTCTTCAATCGACGTGATGCACGTGACAAAGAACCTTTGCGTGAACCTGCTAGGCTTCTTGGGCGTGTATGGGAAGACAAAAGATACACCTAAGGCACGGGAGGACATCCAACGTTTGCACGAAAAAGACGGCATGCCTCCGAAGCAGTATAAAGGTCCTGCCAGCTACGCTCATACGAAAGAAGAGAAAGAAATCTTCTTTGAATGCCTGCTCAGTATGAAGGTCACGACTTGCTTCTCGTCGAATATAAAGGGAATAATAAATATGCCAGAGAAAAAGTTTCAGAACCTAAAGTCTCATGACTGCCACGTGATTATGACGCAACTTCTTCCGGTTACATTGAGGGGGCTTCTACCGAAAAACGTCCGATTAGCCATTGTGAAGCTATGTGCATTCCTCAATGCAATCTCTCAGAAGGTGATCGATCCAGAAATCATACCAAGGCTAAGGAGTGATGTGGTGCAATGTCTTGTCAGTTTCGAGCTGGTGTTCCCACCATCCCTCTTCAATATCATGACGCACGTCCTAGTTCATCTAGTCGACGAGATTGTCATCCTGGGGCCCGTATTTCTACACAATATGTTCCCCTTTGAGAGGTTCATGGGAGTCCTAAAGAAATATGTCCGTAACCGCGCTAGGCCAGAAGGAAGCATCTCCATGGGCCATCAAACAGAGGATGTTATCGGGTTTTGTGTTGACTTCATTCCTGGCCTTAAGAAGATAGGTCTCCCTAAATCGCGGTATGAGGGGAGACTGACTGGAAAAGGCACTCTTGGAAGTGACTCAATAATATGCAGGGACGTATATTCTTGGTCTCAAGCACACTACACAGTTCTACAGAACTCTAACTTGGTGACCCCGTATGTCAATGAACACAAGAACAGTCTGTGCTCCAAACACCCGGAGCAGTGCGACGACTGGATTACATGTGAACACATCAGGACTTTCAGCAGTTGGTTGGAAACACGTCTCCGAGGTGACAACACTGTTTGTGATGAGTTGTACATGTTGTCCAGGGGACCATCTTTGACTGTATTGACTTACAAAGGATACGAGATAAATGGGAATACATTTTACACGATCGCCCAAGATCAAAAGAGCACCAACCAAAACAGCGGTGTCCGCTTTGATGCAGCAACCGAGAGCAGAAATGACACATATTATGGTTACATAGTGGACATATAGGAACTTGACTACGGACATGATTTTAAGGTCCCTTTGTTTCAGTGCAAATGGGTCAATCTGTCAGGTGCAGGGTACAGGTAGACCCACGGTACGGAATGACAACAGTGGATCTGAAAAATCTTGGGTACACTGACGAACCGTTCGTCCTAGCCAATGATGTGGCACAAGTTATCTATGTGAAGGACATGTCTACCAAACCGAGAAAAAGAAAAGATAAGGAAGCGAATACATCATACGATGAGCCAAAGCGCCACATAGTTCTTCCAGGAAAAAAGGGACATCCTGGGAGTGGACGGCAAGACAGACATGTCTAAAGAATATGAAAAGTTTCATGAAATTCCTCCCTTCAATGTCAAGGCTGACCCAAGCATCCTGATAAAACGATGAAGATTATCCATGATTACGGTGCAATAAGCAAATGACACAAGCGAAGAAAAAGTGAAGACTTTCTCCCGCAACTATTATGATGATACCATGCCAACTTTGTAACACACGAGTATGCTATGCCAACTTTTTCAGAGTTCATTTGAAAACTATGAATTTAGGTCAAATTTTCTCTACAGGTGCATCTATGTTCATTTTTTTAGTAAAGTTAATCACAAACTTGTGATTCACACAAATTTCAAAGAATTCAAATTTTAACTATTCAAATTTGAAAACTAATGGCACTAACAGAAAGTTTATAATTTTTCTAAAACTAATGGCACTAACAGAAAGTTTATAATTTTGCTGACCTAAAAGCAAAAAGAAATAAAAAATAAAACAAAAAACAAAACAAAATAAATAATGTAGAAAACAAAACAAAAAATCTGGAAAACAAAAGAAATAGCAACAATAAGTATTTTTTTTGTAAATAGAAACAAAATAAAATAAATAAAGCAACAAAGAAAACAAAAAAACTAAAAAAGTGTTTTCAAATTTGAAAACTAATGGCACTAACAGAAAGTTTATAAATTTTCTAAAAC
>NC_041392.1:52731201-52731923 GCF_002162155.2 Triticum dicoccoides
AATAATGCAGAAAACAAAACAAAAAAACTGGAAAACAAATAGCAACAATAAGTATTTTGTTGTAAGTAGAAACAAAATAAAATAAATAAAGCAACAAAGAAAACAAAAATACTAAAAAAGTGTTTTCAAATTTGAAAACTAGTGGCACTAACAGAAACTTCATAATTTTTCTAAAACTAAAAGCAAAAAAGAATTAAAATATAAAGCAAAAAACAAAAGAAAATAAATAATGCAGAAAACAAAACAAAAAAACTGGAAAAAATAGCAACAATAAGTATTTTGTTGTAAGTAGAAACAAAATAAAATAAATAAAGCAACAAAGAAAAAAAAGTGCCACCTACTGGGCCCCGACGGCCTGAATACGACTAGAAACCCTACCATGGGCCAGGATTCAGGCCCGTAGGAGGCCCAGTAGATCTACAGGCACACAGCGCGGGGTTAGGCCCGAAAGCCTGCATTTGAGAGGGGCTCGAGAGGGAAGGCGCAATAGCGCTTATAAACCACTCCCGTGCTCTCTCAGCTAGCGAGTTGGGATAAAGTTTTGGCGCGGGGCAGCACAAGGCCTTGGTCCCGGTTGCTGCCAGCAACCGGGACTAAAGGGGGCATTGGTCACGGTTCATGGCACAAACCGTGACCAATGCCCCCCTTTAGTCCCGGTTGGTGCTACCAACCGGGACCAAAGGCCGCCGCTTCCCGCCCTTTGGGCTGCTGAAAAGAGGCCT
>NC_041392.1:52732786-52736318 GCF_002162155.2 Triticum dicoccoides
TCTTTTTTTATCGGGAACGAGGGTCGTCGAGGGTCGCCGAGCTTTAGAGGAAACCCTAAATAGCAAGTATCGTCGGTGTGAGATACATGTGGCCGTCGGTGTCGGATAGTACATCCACGTCCCACAAGTGACACGGGCTTCGACGCCAACGTCACTTGTGGGACGTGGATGTAGTGTCCGACACCGACGGCCACATGTATCTCACACCCACGATACTTGCTATTTAGGGTTTCCTCTACCGTTCAGCGTCCCTCGACGACCCTCGTTTCCGATAAAAAAAAGAGGAAGAAGAAGAAAAAAAAGAGGAGAAGAAAGATTTCTTCTCCTCTTTTTTCTTCTTCTTCCTCTTTATTTTATCGGGAACGAGGGTCGTCGAGGGTCAGGGTCGCCGAGCGGTAGAGGAAACCCTAAATAGCAAGTATCGTCGATGTGAGATACATGTGGCCGTCGGTGTTGGACACTAAATCCACGTCCCACAAGTGACGCGGGCTTCGACGCCCACGTCACTTGTGGGACATGGATGTAGTGTCCTACACCGACGGCCACATGTATCTCACACCCACGATACTTGCTATTTAGGGTTTCCTCTACCGCTCGGTGACCCTCGACGACCCTCGTTCCCGATAAAAAAAAGAGGAAGAAGAAAAAAAGAGGAGAAGAAAGAATAGAGGAGTTAGAGGAGTTCTTACTCCTCTATTCTTTCTTCTCCTTTTTTTTCTTCTTCCTCTTCTTTTTTTATCCTTGAAGCGTTGTCGAGGCCACCCCAAACCCTAGAGAGCAGCGTCGAGGCCACTAATTAATATTAGTTCTACGTTTTCCACTAATATATCTATCTGTCATGTTTGATTAATAATTGCCATATTGTAAATATTTGTAGAAACTATGGACACCGCCCGAGACGAAGTACAAGAAGAGTTGTTGGGGGACATAATCGCATGAGGAAGTGATGTCGTCTACTCGTTGTTTCTCAACGACACCGATGGTTTGGAAGCAGCTGGCAATGATTATGATGGCTCCGGTGACCTAATGCCGGTGAAAGAAGGAGACCGTGAGGACGGCTCCGATGACCCAATGCCGGTGCAAGAAGGAGACCATGATGACGTCTCCGGTGACCGAACCGAGTCCGGCCAGGTATATATATTAGTTAAGCTTCTGCTGACTAGCTAATTGATGCATTCATTGTTTTGGTATGTACACATATTAATTAAGTCTTTGTTCTTTTTTCTAGCCCTCCGGATCGAGCACAACTTCGGTAAAGAGACGAGGCCCGAAGAAAAAGTTGAGCTCGGATGAAAAGTTTGAGATCATAGCAATCGCGCCCGACGGCCAACCGATTGAACCCCTCCGGACAAAAAGCGCATTTGTTGCTCAGTGCGGGGTTTTGGTTAGGAACAAGATCCCGATCAACATCCAGCAATGGTTAAAGCCGGCTACAGAAGACCCTGAGGTGTCTTATGTCAATGATATGCAGAAAAATGATCTTTGGAATGAGTTGAAGTCAAATTTCACCCTACCGCAAGAGGATGATCCGGAGAAGCCAGTTAAAGAGCAATTAATCAAGTCTTTTGCTCTTAAGAGTATGGAAGAACTATTTAGGAGGTGGAAGAAAGAGCTGAATAAGTTTGTCGAAAATAAAGAGACACCAGAATTCAAGGGAAGATATGAGAAGATCAGAGATCACTGGCCCGCATTTGTGGCCCACAAGACATCGGAAAAGAGTAAGAAGATGTCGGCGACAAACAAGCAAAATGCTGCGAAGAAGAAGCGTCACCATCGCACGGGGTCAGGTGGCTACCTCATAGCCCGGCCTAAGTGGGCCAAGACTGAGAATGATCTAGCTAATAAAGGGATCGAACCAGAGACAATTAACTGGCCAGACCGTTGCCGGAGTTGGTTCTTCGGAGCTGGCGGAACCTTGGACCCTGTATCAGGGAAGTACATTTGGACGAACGATCAAATGGACATACCAGTCAAGAAGCTTCCACAGTATATCGAAGCAGTGCAGAAAGGGACGTTCGTTCCAGACAGAGAGAACGATGAGCTCACAATGGCCCTCGGGAATCCTGAGCACCCTGGATGGACACGAGGCACGCCAGGCTCCATTCCATGGAAGGTTGGGTTTCCAGACGCAGGCGGTTACAAATGCCAGGAGAGGAGGAAAAAAGTGCAGCAGGCCCAAATGCAGGCACTGCAAGCAAGGGTACAAGCGATAGAGGAATGAGAAGCAAATCGCAGGAAACGAACTTCCGAAGCTTCCCCCGAAGCTACCCCGCCATCTCAGCAGAGAAGCAGCGTGGCTTCCACCGAGCTGCTTCAGCCGGAGCATGTCTTGACGGCTCCTGCCAGCTATCCCGTGGATGCTATCACGGAGTCTCAAAATTGCCACCTTATGACGCAACGGATTAATATGAAGGTCAAGGCGGCTCTTTGCTCTATTTTTCCTACTGAACCCGGCGCAACTTTTCACTGCCGGCCGATTCCAGAAGGATATGCTAGGGTGATGGTGCATTAAATAACGGAGGGATTTGAGGACCTCCAGCTTGACCACCCTACCGATGAAGGGGAGACTCGGCTGGGTTCTGCTCTGAAGACTCCATGCCTATGGCGGAAGGAGCTCATCAACCTTTCGAACAGGACGCCTCCGCCTCCTCCTCCTCCTCCTCCGGCGAGTCAGGGCACTCCGCCTCCTCCACCGCCTCCTCCTCCGGCGAGTGATGATCAGGGCACTCAGTCGGCTCCTTCTCCGGCGCGTGGCGGCACTCCGCCTCCTTCTCCGCCTGCGCCGGCGCGCCCGAGCAGCCAGCCTCCTCCTTCTCCGCCTCGTCAGCAAGGGCGGAAGAGACCTGCCGCCGCTCCGGCTGCTCCGGCGTGTCGTAGTCCTTCTCCTCCGCCTCGTAAGCAAGTAAAGAAGACAACCGCTCTGTCTGCTCTGCCGGCGTCTGGCAGTACAGCCAGAGGCAGGAGGACATACAGATTCGTTCCTTCTCTGAAGACTCCAGAGAAGTTACCATACGAGAGGACCCCGGAGGAGAATGCCGAGATCGCGCGAGAAGAAGTGAGGAACTTCTTTGAAGGGGTGAAAGCAAAGAAACATCCACCTCCGGAGGAGAAGGTAGATCCGGTGAAAGCGAAGCGCACTCTGGCTGCCCTGACAAAACCACCCAAGTCTCCGCCGAAAGGAAACTATGAGTGCATTATTGGAAAAGAATTTGCCGAGGCGGAGCGGTCGGGAAGTACTGTCAGTGATCAAAGGCTGAAAGAATGACGAGCTGGGAAACAAATTGCACAGCTCGGCGAACAAGCGAAGCAATCGTGCCCCCCGCTCAAGGTGCCTAGCGACATCGTCGCTAATGATCCGAGGATGGTGCCCGGTTATAGCAATCTTGGAGATTACCTGCCCGACGATGTACATTATGATTTCATGGAGGTGTAGATACAAAGATACGAGTACGGGAATCCTCTCGTCAAAGATGAAAGATCTCTATCAACGATGATGCGAAGATTGCAGGATTGGTACTTGAAATTCTGCAGA
>NC_041392.1:52736760-52739575 GCF_002162155.2 Triticum dicoccoides
GGGGGGAGGAGTACTTTGTATGTGAGAGTTAAAAAGGAGCATGACCTCGTTGGAATTGATCTGTTGCCTGTTCCATTTGAGGAGTTCTTTCAGTTTTTCAATCAATTGGCCCTCGATAAAGCAACGGTCACCTGCTACTGTCTGTAAGTAGTACTACTTCTGTCATTAAGTCTCTCTATATAGCTCAGCTCTTTCATTGCATGTATTTATAATTATCCTCACTATATTATGCAGAATGAAGATCGTCAAATTGAAGAAACGACAAATCGGTGATATTGGGTTCATTAACACAAATATCATAGATGCAACTCAGGTTAAATTTCATGCCGCAGATACCGAGGCCAACTTGCTACGATCGTTGGTAATAAATGAAAACAAAGATATAATACTCTTTCCTTACAACTTCAAGTGAGTGTTACTGTCTTGTGCGTATTCGGTTTCCCTTATATATTAGTCAAGGTTATAGTAATGTAATTGATGAGTTATGCATGCGTGTGCAATTTCCACTATATTCTCCTAGAGATTAAGCTTGAGCAGGGACTAGTAACCCTCTTAGACTCAAGACGAAAAGATCCCCACGACTATGCGGGCATGACTCAAATGCTCGAGAAGTAAGTTAAATCGATCATTATCCACCATATCAGCAACTTTGTTCATTTCCTGATATATCAAGTAATTGTTTTCTTTGTCTGGCAGGGTTTGAAAAAAATTCACCAAAAAATCTCCGGGACTCCCGAAGAAGCTGCAATTTGGACACCCGAAAGTAAGTACTATAGTAGCATGTTCCACGCATCTCCTATTGATTCAAGTGCTAGTTTCATCAATACCATTTGGCATTCTTGCTTATCAGTTAGATTGACCTCTATTTCTTGTAAAGTGGTTGTGGGAGGAACAAGGGAATGATTTCTGTGGATACTACGTTTGCGAGTCCATCCGCCACACGACCTGTGAGCGGGGCTACTCTGACGAACAATATGAAGTGCGTAAATAACAACATTCACAATTTTATTTTATTACCATCATTTGTGTTGAGTTTCATTCACAATTTCATTCATTCATACAACAGGCCTTATGAATCGTGCCCCCCGCTCAAGGTGCCTTGCGACATCGTCGATCCGAGAATGGTGCCCGGTTATTGCAATGTTGACGATTACCTACCCGACGATGTACATTATGATCCCATGGAGGTGCAGATACCCAGATACGAGTACGGGAAGCCTCTCGTCAAAGATGAAAAATCTTTAACAACGATGATGCGAAGATTACATGGTTGATACTTGAAAATCTGCAGAGAGTCTAGGGGGAGGAGTACTTTGTATGCGAGAGTTAAACCGGAGCATGACCTCGTTGGAATTGAACTGTTGTCTATTCCATTTGAGGAGTTCTATCAGTTTTTCAATCAATTGGCCCTCGATAAAACAACGATCACCTGCTACTGTCTGTAAGTACTACTACTTCTGTCATTAAGTCTCTCTATATAGCTCATCTCTTTCATTGCATGTATTTATAATTATCCTCACTATATTATGCAGATTGAAGATCGCCGAATTGAAGAGAAGACAAATCGGTGATATTGGGTTTGTTAACACATATCTCATAGATGCAACTGAGGTTGAACATCGTCCCGAAGATACCGAGGCCAACTTGCTACGATCATTCAAAAAAATGAAAACAAAGATATAATACTCTTTCCTTACAACTTCAAGTGAGTGTTACTGTCTTGTGCATATTCGGTTTCCCTTATATATTAGTCCAGGTTATAGTAATGTAATTGATGAGTTATGCATGCGTGCGCAGGTACCACTATATTCTCCTAGAGATTAGGCTTGAGCGGGGAGTAGTAACTGTCTTGGACTCTAAACGAAAAGATCCCCAGGAGTATGCGGACATGACTGAAATCCTCAAGAAGTAAGTTAAATCGATCATTATCCACCATATCAGCAACTTTGTTCATTTCCTGATATCAAGTAATTGTTTTCTTTGTCCGGCAGGGTTTGGAGAATATTCAGCAGAAAAGTTCCGGGACTGCCGAAGGAGCTGGAATTTAGACACCCGAAAGTAAGTACTATAGTAGCATGTTCTGCGCATCTCCTAGTGATTCAAGCGCTAGTTTCATCAATACCATTTAGCATTCTTGCTTATCAGTTTGATTGACCTCTATTTCTTGTAAAGTGGTTGTGGCAGGAACAAGGGAATGATTTCTGTGGATACTACGTCTACGAGTCCATCCGCCACACGACCTGTGAGCGGGGCGGGTACTCTGACGAACAATATGAAGTACGTAAATAACAACATTCACAATTTTATTTTATTACCATCATCTGTGTTGAGTTTCATCATTCATATATATATGTATTGACCCCCTTCTTCAAATTAGATGTTTCGGAAGCGGGATGAACTCCTAGCACCAGCTCGCATGCGAGCAATTCAAGAGGAATTGGCGGCATTCTTTCTTGACCACGTGATCGCTGAAGACGGAGAATACTATGTGGACCATGAGTCCGTATGATTATATTTGTAATAGATAATTATTGTATATATGTAGCCGATAGTGTCGGATAGATATACAAGAACTTGTTGTTCGACCAATCTCTCGGAGAAGGAGAGGTGGTCGATATCACTTCTCTCTGTATGCATATATGTTCATGACGATCTTCTGTTTCCTTCGTTTGCTTACTAGCTAGTTAGCGTGTCTAGTCCTCTCTATACGTATGTATAGTACGTAGCGTCGACCAAGCACGGACATAAGAGAGGACACTTCTCTCTATTAATTATAGCTAGCTAACACAATATATGAAACACCTAAATTAACCCC
>NC_041392.1:52739816-52758088 GCF_002162155.2 Triticum dicoccoides
AGAAAAAAACAAAAACCCCAGCCACAAAAATGCTGACGCGTGAATGCCTATTGGTCCCGGTTGGTGCCACCAACCGGGACCAAAGGGTCTCCTGCCTGGGCTCCGCGCACAGGCCACGTGGAGGCCCATCTGTCCCGGTTCTGGATTGAATCGGTACTTAAAGGGACAGGTCATTAGTACCGACCCTTTAGTCCCGGTTCCAGAACAGGAAAAAAGGCCCTTACGAACCGGAACTACAGACCCTTTTTCTACCAGTGTACTAGTGTCTGGTGATCTCCAAACACCGTGTGTAATGTATGCTCCTCTTATTATGTTGACATTTGTTCGACACCCATGACGATGCACCCTTAGTTGATCTTATATGGTAGAGTGTAGACTGTGTAGTAGCACCTAGTTGCCGTGAAAATGCATCTCATCAACCCTCCCCCCTTTGTCGTTCATTCGGCCGACAGATAGACCGCATTTTATTTCCTTGCAATAAACTCAATGGTGTTGGTAGGGTGCAGAGCACATGGAGAAAAATCTGTACGCGCCTCTAGTGATGACTCTGCAGAAGCCCCGCTTTCTACCGCAGGGAATAACCACTCGATATAGGATCATTTAGACCACTGGTCTTATATTTCTTTAGAGAGCGAGTACATTTCCGACAAAATGAATTAGCATAGTACCCCTCCGTCCCAAAATTTTTGTCTTAGATTCGTCTAGATACGGATATATCTAATGTATTTAGAAAAATATAAGACAAGAATTTTGGGACGGAGGGAATATTTGACCTGAGTAAATTAAATTACTATTTCTTCTCCAACGCAGCAACATCCATCCATGAGCAAGAGCCAAATGTACAGTTCCATAAGCTAATTAAGATAGTAGTGAAATCCGTATGAGGACCACACGTACTACGTATACTGTTGTTTGCACTGCACATGCTTAAGTAGTTCAACCACCGCACGAATCCCTATACGTGGTACGCACAGCTTCTTCCGTGTCTAAATCGGAAGAGAAGCACACTCCCAGGAGTAGGTAGCAGCACATCACTCTCATCGGTACCATTTCCATGCATGCATGGATGGCCACTCACGGGACCATTTCCCGCGTGGATGTTTGTGGCTCGTTATATCCCCACGCCCACCCCGCCGGCTGGAATGATGTTATCTCAAGAAGAAAAGAGAATATTGCTCCAAGCCGAGCCAAATTATCTCGTTCAACAGTAGCTTTCCCGGCAAAGAATGAAACTAATTTTGTTGAGAGAGAAGAAACGCCAAAAGGAAGCAGCCATGGAACCGAGGAGGCTACTAGCAAACCACAACTGAAACCAGCAGGCAGTGGCACATTTTGCTCTCCGGCACATGGCCTCCGTTAATTTGTGTGCTCAATAATTCAGCAGCCAGACCAGAAGTATTCTTCTGTAGAATGCGAATGCAAATAATTGTTCAGAATGCTGAATTCGGGCAGGCCAAGCAAATGGAGGCTGAAAGGAGCAGAGAGATATGGGGGAATCTCTGACAATAGGGAGGAAGCACTTGTCTCTGACCTTGGCGCACCAACGGCCGCCAGATCGAATGTCAAATAGCCAGGCAGACTGAAATCTGACCCTCCTCCTTCCCGCCAAAGCTAAACGTACAGGAGGCATGGGGGATGCAGGGTTCATCATGTGCTTTTCAGAACCCGTTGAGGATACCGTGGCTTTTGATTGCAAAATGGAGCTGGAGCCACAGCAGAGTTTGCATCAAAAATGCAATGTTCTTTGTATGTGGTTTCTGGACAAGGATTAATCAGCATGCCTGAGAAGAGCAGAACTGATGACATACAACATACTCGTCAAGCTTGTGTAGTCACCACACGTACTACGTACTATTGTTTGCACTGCACATGCTTAAGTAGTTCAACCACCGCACAAATCCCTATACGTACATGGACGGCTTCACGTGGTGCGCACAGCTTCTTCCGTGTCTAAATCAGAAGAGAAGCACACTCCCGGTAGGTAGCAGCACATCACTTTCATCGGTACATTCCATGCATGCATGGACGGCCACTCACAGGACCATTTTCCGCGCAGATGTTTCCCGTTCTTTCTTATCTATCCCCACGCCCACCCTGCCGGCTTGAATGTATGATGTTACCTCACAAAGAAAATGGAATATTGCTCCAATCGGAGCCAAATTTTCTCGTTCAACAGTAGCTTTCGTGGCAAAGAATGAAACTAATTTTGTTGAGATAGAAGAAACACCAACAGGAAGCAGCCATGGAACCGAGGACACTAGCAAACCACAACTGAAACCAGCAGCCAGTGGTACATTTTGCTCTCCGGCACATGGCCTCCCTTAATTGTGTGCTCAATAATTCAGCAGCCAGAAGCACTCTTCTGCAGAATGCAAATGCGAATAATTGCTCGGAATGCTGAATTCGGGCAGGCGAAGCAAATGGGGGCTGAAAGGAGCAGAGAGATATGGGGGGAATCTCTGACAATAGGAAGCACGAAGCACTTTGTCTCTGACCTTGGCGCACCAACTTGGAGAGAAAGATGCCGGCCGGGAGATCGAAATTCAAAAAACTAGGCAGACTGATGACCTCTGTCCCTCCACCATCCTACCAAAGCTAAACGTACATGGAGGCATGGGGAATGCATGTTTCACCATGGAGGATGCTGTATTGATTGAGTTGCATCCTATTCCTCTACCTGGCATCAGCCTAAACCCTCGATCCCTCCTAGCCGCGCCGCCGTCGCCTCTCCTAGCCGCCGCCGCACCCCTGCCGTCGCGCCTCCTCCCTCCCCGCCGCGTCCCTCCTTCACCACGCCGCCCCGCTCTCCTCCCGAGCCCTACCCGCGCCGCCACCACCCCAAGCTGCCGCCCTCCCAAACCCTAAACCCTACCTGAGCCGCCTCCCCTCTCCCTCCCGATCCCCTTAACCCTACCCGAGCCGCCTCCCCTCCCCCTCCCGAACCCTACACCCGCGCCACTCCACCCGAACCGCCGCTCCACCCGCTCCGCCAAACCACCTTGCTGCCATCAGCTCGATCCGCCTCCTCCGGTCCAAGCAACCCATTTGACTCTTCCTATGGCACCGAACCCGAAGAGCCCCTTGCCGCCGACATCCGCAACATCCTCCTCTCCGATCACGTTCCCATCACCCTCTCCCACACCTCCGCCAACTACTATGCCTGGAAAACCTACTTCAACCTTCTCTTCCATGAGTACAATCTTCGTGATCATGTGGACGGCCTCTCCAACTTCTTCGCCGGCAACCACGACGCCAACTGGCTGGCCATCGACACCACCCTCATCCGGTGTTCCTCACCGTCTCGCCGGACATCTTCCACACCGTCGTGCGCGATGGGGATGATGCCTACACGGTGTGGACCAAGATCAATGGCCTCTTCACCGACAACAAGCTTCAACGGATTGTTTTCTTGCAGCAGGAATTTTTTGGATGTCACCAGAACGACTCCACCATCGACGCCTACTGTCTCCGGCTCAAGACCCTCTCTGACGAGCTCAACGACATCGGGTTCAAGGTGGGAGACGAGCTTCTCCTCTCGACGCTCACCGCCGGCCTCAACGAGGACTTCAGTAACGGTGCGTCCAACCTCACCCTCATGGCCAACCCCACCTACGAGGAGGCGGTGGCCTATCTTCGTCCTGAGGAGCGGCGGATGAAGCACCTCCGCACCCGTGCTACCCACACCGCCCTCGCCACCGGCCTCTCCCACGGCGCCTCTACACCACCATCGGCGCCTCGCCCTCCAGTTGCCGCTCCACACCTGCTGCCCCCCACGCCCCGGCACCGCAGCCGCCCCAACCAGCGCACAACAGTGGGAACGGCGGGAACAATCGCCGCGGTCGCGGTGGTCAGCTTCAAGGAGGAGGTAAAGGTGGCGGTGGTGGCGGTGGCCAACCCTCCCAGCCCCGCTACGGTGGACAGCAGCCCCCTCCGCCTTGGGCCGTCGGCTACAACCCTTGGACGGGGGTCGTACATGCATACAACATGCCAGTGCCACGACCCCCCGCCCCGGGCATCCTCGGCCCCCGCCCCGCCTCACACATGGCGCCTACGACGGGCCCCCGCCCCGCCCGCCGCGTCCCCCTACGGCGCTTACGGCGCCTCTGGCTACAGCGCGTACGACGCCCCGCAGCCCTACCCACTACAAGAAATATGTCAACTTACAACCATCACTATTGGTCACTGAAAGGTCATTGTTTTTCATTTACGACCTTTTTGTGACCAAAAACAGAAGGTCAAAAGCTGGCGGTCGTAAACTGAAATTAACGACCTGCTCTGTGATATGTAAAAGGTCGTTGGTTCTTCGACCAAAATTTTGGTCACTAGCAGCCTCCCCAAGCCACGTAGGATTCCGGCGTGGCAAGCTGACGTGGATAAGAATCAGCCCGGTCCGATTAGGTGTCTATATGGGTTGTGACGCCCAAGACCAGAGCTTCAGACGCCTTCCATGTTTTCCGAGTTTCGTTGTGTGATTTGTTTTTGCTTGCGTGTTGCATTGCATCATGTGCATGGCATCATGTCATCATGTCATAAATCTTTTGCATCTCAACTAAATAAATGGCATGGATCTTTGATCCATTTAAATTGAGGGAATTCACATGGTGAGTTCTCTTTATAACATATCCTCCTAGTATTTAGGGAGCTATTATAAAATATTCCATTAACTTGGAATCACCCATAACACAATTGCACTACTCTTCAACTCTTCCCTTACCCGGCTCAACCTCCTATCCTTTCCTTTTCGACCTTTTAAGTTAAATTGCAAATTGGGTTGCAATTTTACTTTCTCCATTAATGTTCCAAATCTTCCCATAAAGCACATATATTGTCTAGGTGTAAGTGCATCTAGTGCCCCTTAGTGATTTTGGTGTATTGAAGACTTATGGGTTAAGGGACTAATGCGTGTGTGAGTGTACACATGTCTATAAGTCTATGAGGAGTTTGGTATTTACAGGAAAAGTCGACCCCTAAAAATGAATATCTTCGACTGAAGACTTTGGTATTCTGAAGACTTTCTGAAGACTTTGAAAGTGAAGAAATTGGTGTGACCTTGAAGACCTGGTATTCTTTCGAGGAACATGAAGCGAGAATACTTTTGTTTTTGTAGTTTCATTTTCTCTTTCTTGAGTCATAGGAAACACCGTACTATTAAAGGGGTTCGAGGAAATACTAAGGAAAAATTTCCATGTGATGCTCAACTCAAAATCCTACACCTACCAATCCCTTCGAGTGAAGCCATTGGAAATCTCTTACAAATCAGTCAATTTCTTAAGTGACAGAGACGAAGTTCTTCTGGTCTCTGAGGAATTTGTCCTGACTGAGGTTTAGGATTTCGCCAGTGCGGATTGCCTACAGAGTGAGGAACATGATAGCCCTGAGGATTTTTCTACTCAAAATTCCGACCGTTGCTGTGCTATGTGCCAGCTGTCCCAAAATATCTATCCACCTAACGGTCATTTCATTGAAGGGCATTTATGTCTTATCATGTCGGGCTGCTCCCTATATTATGAATAGCCGCCCCCTACAACCACTAGCTGGTTGGCTGCTCCGAGAGAAACTGACACTTGTCATTTGAGAGCAACCCATCCTTCGAGGACTTTGAGCGAAAATCATCAAGTGAGGAAAAATCAAAAACCAAAAACCCAGAACCCAAACACCTACAAACCCCAAGTGATTGAGCATCACTAAAGAGATTGATCCTGAGTGGATCCGACGCTTGTTACCTTTGAAGACCGTGCTTCTTCCAGACGGTTAGGCGTCATGGTCTAGAGCATCCAAGAGGAATTGTGGATCGCCAAGTGACAAAGTTTGTGAAGGTTTGGAAGTCGCCTGAAGACTTACCACTTGTGATTGGACGAGGTCTGTGTGACCTTAGTTTAAAGAGAATACGGTGACGACTGGGTGTCTTGGACTAAGTGTCCTTGACTGGGTGTCTGGGACTGTGTGTCCTCGAGTTTAAATACTCAGCCGCTCCAACCAGACGTACAACTGAGACAGCAGTTGGAACTGGTCTACCAAATCACTGTCTTCACCGAGCTTACTGGTTCTATTTCCTCAACTCTTTCATTTCCTCATAACTGTGATGTGTGTTTGTTCATATCTGTGTTTGAAGACTTTGACTGAAGACTTTCTCAATTTCCTCAGTTCAATTTCTTCAGTCTGTTTGTCTTCGTCCTATGTTATCCTATGATTATGCTTCATGTACTCTGTGCCTGTCTTCATTTTATCATGATGACTATGCTTGTATTCTGTTATGTTTACTTTTGAGTACTTATTCCGCTGCTACTAGTTCTTCGCTAAGGAATTTCCTCACCGGCAAATTCCTCAGTGAAGAATTTCGTAAAAATCGCCTATTCACCACCCCTCTAGTCGACATAACGCACTTTGAATTGGTATCAGAGCAAGGTACTCCCTTGTTCTGTGTGATTTTGGTTTAACCGCCTGGAGTTTTAGTTATGTCGACCGCAGGTATGATCAAGGTCTCTGCTGGGTGTCCTACCTTCAATGGGACGGACTACCCCTACTAGAAGAATAAGATGCGAATGCATCTTGAAACAATTGATAACGATCTCTGGTATGTTGTGGAAAATGGTGTTCCCTCAGTCACACCTTCTCTAAATGCTGTCGATGTGAAGAGATTCAAGCAACTCGACTCTCAAGCGAAGAATATTATATGTGGCCATCTGGGCAAAGGACAGTATGGCAGAGTGAGTGCTTTGGAAACAGCGAAGCTTATCTGGGACAGGTTGTCCAAAGTGAATGAAGGAGTCTCAACTCAGCGTGACTCTCGAGTTGATATTCTTCGCAATCTCTTCAACCGCTTCAAAAGACTCGATAATGAAAATGTTCAACAAACCTTCGATCGCCTCACTAACATCTCAAATTAGCTTCAAGCACTTCGTGCCACTGACATCACTGACCATGAGGTGGTGAATAAATTGCTGAGATCGCTTGATTCCTCATTTGACACTCTGGCATTGATGATACAAGAACGTGCTGATTACAAGTCACTTGATCCCGCTGATATTCTCGAGAGGCTAAATACTCATGAGTTCCGACTTGCTGAAAAGAGAGATCTCTATGGTTCAAGCTATGGCAGAATCCGTGCACTGATGGCCAAGGCAGTATCTGAGTCCGAAGATGAAGACTCTGGTAGCAGCCTTGGTGATCCTGAAGAACTGCGCCATGATCTGGCTCTGCTCGTGAAGAAGTTCCAAAAGTTCTCAAGACGTGGTCGCCTTGGAAGATCCTCAAGGAGCAATGATTCCTCATCCAGTGACTACAAGAAGAGGCTCTGTCACAAATGCAAGAAACCTGGACATTTCATTCAAGATTGTCCTCAATGGGAAAGCGAATCAAAGAAGAAGAAATACAAGGATTACAGTTCTGATGATACGAAGAAAAAGAAGAAATCCACAAAATCCTCATCATCAAAATCCTCCAAGCCTTCATATCACAAGAAGAGCATCTCCAAGAAGGCCAGGGCATTCATTGGCAAGGAAATGGACTCTGAGGCTGAATCTGAAGAAAATGAGGAAGAGGAGTCATCTGAGGAGTCCGAATCCGGAGTGGCGAGCCTTTCTCTCGCTACTGCATTCGTCAGCAAGTCTATCTTCAACACTGAAGAAAATGACCTCACCAACAAGGCTGATGAAGGCGATGATGACTACGCTCCCACCTATTGCTTCATGGCAAAGGGTGCCAAGGTACTCAAATATACCTCCTCTGAATCAAGTGAGAATGAATCTGATGAAAATCCTAAGCCCAGCTATTCTAAATTTTCTAAGATTGCTATAAAACAACAAAGGGATTTAGAAAAGGTTCAAAACATGCTAAATAAAAGTGATGATATGCTGGGTGAAGAAATGGATCGCACTGAAACTTTGACTGAAAGTCTTCAGAGACTTCAGTCCAAGCTTGACAAACTTCAAAGTCATCATAACACTCTCTTATCGGATCATGAGAAGCTTTCTTATGAATTTCTTCAAAGGAAGCAAGACCTTGAGAAGCTAAGAGTGAGTTATGAAGATCTTCAGAAGGAGCGCGATTCATTACTTGCTCAACAAATCAGCGCTTCTCAGGAAGAATTTGTTCCACCATGCTTGAAGTGCATTGAACGTGAATCTGCTAATTCTTCACCTGAATGTTCAAATGCTGCTAATGTTTCAAATTCTTCACATGCCTCTACTATCACTAATTCCTCATCTGAGGACATTGCTAGTATCACTGACAATGCAGGGCTGAAGGAATTGTACATGACAGGCATGTACAAAAGCCTCAAAGGGCATCAGGCTCTTTGTGATGTGCTTAAAAAGCAGATCCTCAACAGGAACCCTAGGAAAGAGGGTATCGCCTTTGAGAGGAAACTCAATACTGATGGTTCATATTGGAAGCCTGAGCAGTACCCCAAAACTACATGGGTTGCTGCAAAGGGACCTCCAGTTGATCCATCTAACTTATCTGGATTTGCATGTGAATCTCCTCATTCTGATGATGAGTCAATTGACTCCAACTATAAGCTATTCAAAAATCAGAATGGTGAAGTATTTGCTATATATGTTGGCACTAACTGCAGGAACGGCTCCCCTATGCAGAAAATCTGGGTTCCCAAAAGATGTCTTGAAAATCTTCAGGTGAATGTCATCATGACACCACCTGTGAAGAATAGGAACCCCAGATCAAATTCCTCATACGTACCAAATTCCTCATATGGATCAAAGTCCTCATATGAACATCATCATGCTAACCCGTCTGTTTCGCAGGGAAGATCTAAGGATTATGGATATATGCATTATTCTTCAAATCATTATGTCCATAAGTCCTCGAAGAATTTCTCTGCATACTCTTATGCTTACTCTAACCCCTCTTATGTGAAACGAAATGGACTGGCTTCTATGCCATCCTTCTCGTATGGAGCTCGCAGAATGATGGACACTTTGCCACCCCTTCAGATGTGGGTGGTGAAGAAAAAGAACTAATCTCTTCTGCAGGGTCAGGTCTCCAGACGCACATAATCGTCTGAAGAATTTGCTGGAGGCCTGAGCATGCCTGAAAGGATGCAGGCTAACCATGAAGAAATGAACTTTCATTTCTCACGTCCTCATATTGCGTTATTAGTTCTTTTACTTTATGAAATTGATCTGATGAATTGATGGCATATTCTTCACTAATGAAGTATATGAGTTTGTAAGCTACACTAATTCATCTGCAGGATGATCAACCCAAAGCCACTGAGTGGGTCCTCGATAGTGGATGTACAAACCACATGACTGGTGACAAGAATCTATTGATGGATGCTCCATTATCTCCGTCGCATCTGAAGCACGTCATCTTTGCTAACAAAGGCAAAAGTCAGGTATTGGGTCTAGGTAAGGTTGCGATTACAAAGGATCGACACATGGACAAAGTCATGCTTGTTGAGTCCTTAGGATACAACCTTATGTCTGCCTCAATGCTTTCTGATCTTGATATGGTTGTTGTCTTTGGCAAGTACCGTTGTGTTGTGGTTATGGAAGCTGACAATTCCAAAGTCTTCGAAGGCTTTAGGAGAGGAGACCTGTATATTGTTGATTTCTCTACAGGACCACAACCAGCCCTGTGCTTACTTGCAAAAGCTTCAGAAGGCTGGCTCTGGCATCGACGACTTGGTCATGCAGGCATGAGGAATTTGCACATGCTTGCAAAGAAGAAGCATGTCATTGGCATCGAGAATGTCAAATTCCTCAAGGATCACCTATGCGAGCCTATGAAGCTGGGAAGATGACCAAGGCCAAGCATCCAGCAAAGACTATCATGACCACAACTCGCCCATTTGAATTGCTTCACATGGATCTCTTTGGTCCTAATCATTATTCTGCTATTTCAAATGAAGCATCTAAATATGGCTTTGTTATTGTTGATGATTATTCTCGCTACACATGGGTACACCTTGTTACTTACAAACATGAAGTGCAAGAAGTCTTCAAACAATTTTCCTCAAGGGCTTCAACCAACTTTGGTGTGAAGATCAAGCACATCAGAAGTGACAATGGCACTGAGTTCAAGAATTCTGGTCTCGATGACTATCTTGATGAACTTGGTATTACTCATGAGTTATCTGCTCCTTACACTCCTCAGCAGAATGGCGTCGTGGAGCGCAAGAACAGGACTCTTGCTGAGATTGCTCGCACTATGCTTGATGAATACAAAACACCTCGTCGTTTCTCGACTGAGGTAATTGATACTGCGTGCCACATCATCAACAGAGTATATCTTCACAAATTCTTTAAAAAGACTGCCTATGAACTCCTCACTGATAAGAAACCCAATGTAAGTTATTTCAAAGTCTTCGGTGCTAAATGTTGGATTAGAGATCCTCATCACAACTCAAAATTTGCACCGAAAGCACATGAAGGTTTTATGCTTGGTTACGGAAAGGACTCGCACACCTACAGAGTCTTCAACAACGTTCTTCACTAAGTTGTTGAAACTATAGATGTTGTAAGTGCATCTAGTGCCCCTTAGTGATTTTGGTGTATTGAAGACTTATAGGTTAAGGGACTAATGCGTGTGTGAGTGTACACAGGTCTATAAGTCTATGAGGAGTTTGATATTTACAGGAAAAGTCGACCCCTAAAAATGAATATCTTCGACTGAAGATTTTGGTATTTCTGAAGACTTTGAAAGTGAAGAAATTGGTGTGTCCGTGAAGACTTGATATTCATGCGAGGAATATGAAGCTTGAAGACTTTTGTTTTCATAGTTTTGTTTTTCTCTTTCTTGAGTCACAGGAAACACCGTACTGTTAAAGGGGATCGAGGAAATACTAAGGAAAAATTTCCATGTGATGCTCAACTCAAAATCCTACACCTACCAATCCCTTCGAGTGAAGCCATTGGAAATCTCATACAGTTCAGTCAATTTCTTCAGTGACAGAGACGAAGTTCTTCTGGTCTATGAGGAATTTGTCCTGACCGAGGAGTTAGGAATTCGCCAGTGCAGATTGCCTACACAGTGAGGAACATGATAGCCCTGAGGATTCGGCAACTAAAAATTCCGACCGTTGCTGTGCTATGCGCCAGCTGTTCCAAAATATCTATCCAGCTAACGGTCATATCATTGAAGGGCATTTATGTCTTATCATGTCGGGCTGCTCCCTAGGCTATAAATAGCCGCCCCCTACAACCACTAGCTGGTTGGCTGCTCCGAGAGAAACCGACACTTGTCATTTGAGAGCAACCCATCCTCCAAGGACTTTGAGCGAAAACCATCAAGTGAGGAAAAACCAAAAACCCAAAACCCAAACACCTACAAACCCCAAGTGATTGAGCATCACTGAATAGATTGATCCTAAGTGGATCCGACGCTTGTTACCTTTGAAGACTGTGCTTCTTCCAGACGGTTAGGCGTCATGGTCTAGAGCATCCAAGAGGAATTGTGGATCGCCGGGTTACCAAGTTTGTGAAGGTTTGGAAGTCGCCTGAAGACTTACCACGAGTGATTGGACGAGGTCTGTGTGACCTTAGTTCAAGGAGAATATGGTGATGACTGGGTGTCTTGGACTAAGTGTCCTTGACTGGGTGTCCGGGACTGTGTGTCCTCGAGTTTAAATACTCAGCCACTCCAACCAGACGTATAACTGAGACAACAGTTGGAACTGGTCTATCAAATCATTGTCTTCACCGAGCTTACTGGTTCTATTTCCTCAACTCTTTCATTTCCTCATAACTGTGATGTGTGTTTGTTCATATCTGTGTTTGAAGACTTTGACTGAAGACTTTCTCAATTTCCTCAGTTCAATTTCTTCAGTCTGTTTGTCTTCGTCCTATGTTATCCTATGATTATGCTTCCTGTACTCTGTGCCTGTCTTCATTTCATCATGATGACTATGCTTGTATTCTGTTGTGTTTACTTTTGAGTACTTATTCCGCTGCTAGTAGTTCTTCGCTAAGGAATTTCCTCACCGGCAAATTCCTCAGTGAAGAATTTCGTAAAAATCGCCTATTCACCCCCTCTAGTCGATATAACGCACTTTCAATTGGTATCAGAGCAAGGTACTCCCTTGTTCTGTGTGATTTTGGTTTAACCGACTGGAGTTTTAGTTATGTCGACTTCGGGTATGATCAAGGTCTCTGCTGGGTGTCCTACCTTCAATGGGACGGACTACCCCTACTGGAAGAATAAGATGCGAATGCATCTTGAAGCAATTGATAACGATCTCTGGTATGTTGTGGAAAATGGTGTTCCCTCAGTCACACCTTCTCTGAATGCTGCCGATGTGAAGAGATTCAAGCAACTCGACTCTCAAGTGAAGAATATAATATGTGGCCATCTGGGCAAAGGACAGTATGGCAGAGTGAGTGCTTTGGAAACAATGAAGCTTATCTGGGACATGTTGTCCAAAGTGAATGAAGTAGTCTCAACTCAGCGTGACTCTCGAGTTGATGTTCTTCACAATCTCTTCAACCGCTTCAAAAGACTCGACAACGAAAATGTTCAACAAACCTTCGATCGACTCACTGACATCTCAAATGAGCTTCAAGCACTTGGTGGCACTGACATCACTGACCATGAGGTGGTGAAGAAATTGCTGAGATCGCTTGATTCCTCATTTGACACTCTGGCATTGATGATACAAGAACATGCTGATTACAAGTCACTTGATCCTGCTGATATTCTCGAGAGGCTAAATACTCATGAGTTCCAACTTGCTGAAAAGAGAGATCTCTATGGTTCAAGCTATGGCAGAACACGTGCACTGAAGGACAAGGCAGTATCTGAGTCCGAAGATGAAGACTCTGGTAGCAGCCTTGGTGATCCTGAAGAACTGAGCCATGAACTGGCTCTGCTCGTGAAGAAGTTCCAAAAGTTCTCAAGACGTGGTCGCCTTGGAAGATCCTCAAGGAGCAATGATTCCTCTTCTAGTGACTACAAGAAGAGGCTCTGTCACAAATGCAAGAAACCTGGACATTTCATTCAAGATTGTCCTCAGTGGGAAAAGGAATCAAAGAAGAAGAAATACAAGGATTACAGTTCTAATGATGCGAAGAAAAAGAAGAAATCCACAAAATCCTCATCAACAAAATCCTCCAAGCCTTCATATCACAAGAAGAGCATCTCCAAGAAGGCCAGGGCATTCATTGGCAAGGAAATGGGCTCTAAGGCTGAATCTGAAGAAAATGAGGAAGAGGAGTCATCTGAGGAGTCCGAATCCGGAGTGGCGAGCCTTTCTCTCGCTACTGCATTCGTCAGCAAGTCTATCTTCAACACTGAAGAAAATGACCTCACCAACAAGGCTGATGAAGGCGATGATGACTACGCTCCCACCTATTGCTTCATGGCAAAGGGTGCCAAGGTACTCAAATATACCTCCTCTGAATCAAGTGAGAATGAATCTGATGAAAACATTAAACCCAGCTATTCTAAACTTACTTAGATTGCTATAAAACAACAAAGGGCTTTAGAAAAGGTTCAAAACATGCTAAATAAAAGTGATGATATGTTGGGTGAAGAAATGGATCGCACTGAAACTTTGACTGGAAATCTTCAGAGACTTCAGTCCAAGCTTGACAAATTTCAAAGTCATCATAACACTCTCTTATCGGATCATGAGAAGCTTTCTTATGAATTTCTTCAAAGGAAGCAAGACCTTGAGAAGCTAAGAGTGAGTTATGAAGATCTTCAGAAGGAGCGTGATTCATTACTTGCTCAACAAATCAGTGCATCTCAGGAAGAATTTGTTCCTCCATGGTTGAAGTGCATTGAACGTGAATCTGCTAATTCTTCACCTGAAAGTTCAAATGCTGCTAATGTTTCAAATTCTTCACATGCCTCTGCTATCACTAATTCCTCATCTGAGGACATTGCTAGTATCACTGACGATGCAGGGCTGAAGGAATTGTACACGATAGGCATGTACAAAAGCCTCAAAGGGCATTAGGCTCTTTGTCATGTGCTTAAAAAGCAGATCCTCAACAGGAACCCTAGGAAAGAGGGTATCGCCTTTGAGAGGAAACTCAATGCTGATGGTACATATTGGAAGCCTGAGCAGTACCCCAAAACTACATGGGTTGCTGCAAAGGGACCTCCAGTTGATCTATCTAACTTATCTGGATTTGCATGTGAATCTCCTCATTCTGATGATGAGTCAATTGACTCCAACTATAAGCTATTCAAAAATCAGAATGGTGAAGAATTTGCTAGATATGTTGGCACTAACTGCAGGAACGACTCCCCTCTGCAGAAAATCTGGGTTCCCAAAAGATGTCTTGAAAATCTTCAGGTGAATGTCATCATGACACCACCTGTGAAGAATAGGAACCTCATATTAAATTCCTCATACAGACCAAATTCCTCATATGGATCAAAGTCCTCATATGAACATCATCGTGCTAACCCGTCTGTTTCGCAGGGAAGATCTAAGGATTATGGATATATGCATTATTCTTCAAATCATTATGTCCATAAGTCCTCGAAGAATTTCTCTGCATACTCTTATGCTTACTCTAACCCCTCTTATGTGAAACGAAATGGACTGGCTTCTATGCCATCCTTCTTGTATGGAGCTCGCAGAATGATGGACTCTTTGCCACCCCTTCAGATGTGGGTGGTGAAGAAAAAGAACTAATCTCTTCTGCAGGGTCAGGTCTCCAGACACACATAATCATCTGAAGAATTTGCTGGAGGCCTGAGCATGCCTGAAAGGACGCAGGCTAAGCATGAAGAAATGAACTTTCATTTCTCACGTCCTCATATTGCGTTATTAGTTCTTTTACTTTATGAAATTGATCAGATGAATTGATGGCATATTCTTCACTGATGAAGTATATGAGTTTCTAAGCTGCACTAATTCATCAGCATGATGATCAAGCCAAAGCCACTGAGTGGGTCCTCGATAGTGGATGTACAAACCACACGACTGGTGACAATAATCTATTGATGGATGCTCCATTATCTCCGTCGCATCTGAAGCATATCATCTTGCTAACAAAGGCAAAAGTCAGGTATTGGGTCTAGGTAAGGTTGCGATTATAAAGGATCGACACATGGACAAAGTCATGCTTGTTGAGTCCTTAGGATACAACCTTATGTCTGTCTCAATGCTTTGTGATCTTGATATGGTTGTTGTCTTTGGCAAGTACCGTTGTGTTGTGGTTATGGAAGCTGACAATTCCAAAGTCTTCGAAGGCTTTAGGAGAGGAGACCTGTATATTGTTGATTTCTCTACAGGACCACAACCAGCCGTGTGCTTACTTGCAAAAGCTTCAGAAGGCTGGCTCTGGCATCGACGACTTGGTCATGCATGCATGAGGAATTTGCACACGCTTACGAAGAAGAAGCATGTCATTGGCATCGAGAATGTCAAATTCCTCAAGGATCACCTATGCAGAGCCTGTGAAGCTGGGAAGATGACCAAGGCCAAGCATCCAGCAAAGACTATCATGACCACCACTCGCCCATTTGAATTGCTTCACATGGATCTCTTTGGTCCTAATCATTATTCTGCTATCTCAAATGAATCATCTCAATATGGCTTCGTTATTGTTGATAATTATTCTCGTTACACATGGGTACACCTTCTTACTTACAAACATGAAGTGCAGGAAGTCTTCAAACGATTTTCCTCGAGGGCTTCAACCAACTTTGGTGTGAAGATAAAGCACATCAGAAGTGACAATGGCACTGAGTTCAAGAATTTTGGTGTCGATGACTATCTTGATGAACTTGGTATCACTCATGAGTTATCTACTCCTTACACTCCTCAGCAGAATGGCGTTGTGGAGCGCAAGAACAAGATTCTTGCTGAGATGGCTCGCACTATGCTTGATGAATACAAAACGCCTTGTCATTTCTGGACTGAGGCGATTGATACTGCGTGCCACATCATCAACAGAGTATATATTCACAAATTCTTCAAAAAGACTGCCTATGAACTCCTCACTGATAAGAAACCCAATGTAAGTTATTTCAAAGTCTTTGGTGCTAAATGTTGGATTAGAGATCCTCATCACAACTCAAAATTTGCACCGAAAGCACATGAAGGTTTTATGCTTGGTTACGGAAAGGACTCGCACACCTACAGAGTCTTCAACAACGTTCTTCACAAAGTTGTTGAAACTGTAGATGTGCGGTTCGATGAAACTAATGGCTCGCAAAGAGAGCACCTACCTACTGTGATAGATGAACCAACACCTGAGGAAACTATCAAGTTCAAGGCTGCTGAGGATGTCATTCCTACTGAAGAATCTGCTGAAGAATTCATTCCTGAACATGAAGAACGTCGAGCTAACGCACCTGAAGAAAATGCTGAAGAAAATGGTGCTGAAGAAAACGCTGATCAAATTCTTCAACGACAACCAGCTCATCCTCGCATTGCAAAAGAAGTGCAAATTGAAAATATCATCAATGACATCAAAGCGCCAGGTCCTCTCACACGCTCAAAAGCTTCACATTTGTCTAACTTTTGTGGGCAGTATGCTTTTGTCTCTATTACAGAGCCCACTAAGGTAGATGTAGCATTTCTGGAGCCTGAGTGGATTCCGGCCATGCAAGAAGAATTACATCAGTTCGAGCTCAACAATGTCTGGGAACTGGTCAAACGTCCAGATCCTCGCAAGCACAATATCATCGGCACAAAGTGGATCTACCGCAACAAGCAAGATGAAAATGGCCTTGTGGTGAGGAATAAGGCACGGCTTGTAGCTCAAGGCTACACACAGGTTGAAGGAATTGATTTGGATGAAACATTTGCACCTGTTGCTAGACTTGAGGCTATTCGCATATTACTTGCTTATGCTAACCATCATGATATCACTCTCTATCAAATGGATGTGAAAAGTGCATTCCTCAATGGTAAGCTTGAGGAAGAAGTATATGTTGCTCAACCCCCAGGTTTTGAAGATCCAAAGAATCCTGACAAAGTCTTCAGACTCAACAAGGCCCTCTATGGCCTCAAGAAGGCCCCACGGGCTTGGTATGATACTTTGAAGGAACTCTTCATGAAGAAAGGCTTCAAACCTAGTTCACTCGACCCTACTCTTTTCACTAAATCTGATGATGGTGAATTGTTTGTCTGACAAGTATATGTTGATGATATTATCTTTGGCTGTACTGACCAACGTTATAGTGATGAATTTGCCTATATGATGAGTGAAGAATATCAAATGTCTAGTATGGGAGAGTTGAAGTTCTTCTTAGGTCTTCAAATTCGTTAACAACACAATGGCATATTCATATCTCAGGAGAAATACCTCAAGGATGTACTGAGGAAATTTGGCATGCAAGATTGCAAAGGCGTCAAAATTCCTATGCCCACAAATGGCCATCTGTGCACCGATGAAAATGGTATTGACTTCGATCATAAGGTATACCGCTCCATGATAGGTTCCTTATTATAATTATGTGCATCTAGACCAGATATAATGCTTAGTGTTTGCATGTGTGCCCGATTTCAAGCTGCACCGAAGCAATCACACCATAAGGCTGTGAAGCATATTCTTCGATATCTAGCTCACACACCAACACTTGGATTATGGTACCCCAAGGGCTCGGCTTTTGATCTCATTGGATATTCTGACTCTGACTATGCTGGTGATCGTGTGGATCGCAAGTCAACATCTGGTACATGTCATTTCCTCGGACGATCTTTGGTCTGTTGGTCCTCGAAGAAACAGAACTGCGTATCACTATCTACTGCTGAAGCTGGGTACATTGCCGCTGGTTCTTGCTGTGCCCAATTGCTATGGATGAAGCAAACTCTCAAGGACTACAGTGTCAACATGAATAATGTGCCTCTCTTCTGTGACAATGAGAGTGCCATCAAGATTGCTCCCAACCCAGTTCAGCACTCGAAGACAAAGCACATTCAGATTCGTCATCATTTTCTTAGTGATCATGTGTTGAAGGGCGACATTTCTATTGAGCATGTGAAGATTGAAGAACAGCTAGCCGATATCTTCACAAAGCCCTTGGATGAGAAGAGATTTAGCAAGTTGCGGTGTGAGCTAAATATCCTAGAATCTTCGAATGTTCTGTCAAAAGGACACTCATCCTAACACTTATGCAAAATTGATGACTTAGATGTGCAACACATGAAGAAACGTTTTACTTCAATCAATGAAGAATAACACTCTTAGTGTGAAGAAATTAACAAAGAATTTGATTCTCAGAACCCTACGATAATTGTACGCGGTGTCTGAAATCATCATTCTTATACGGTGGGTCACGCCACCACCAAAAGTTGAAATTCCTCAAATCATATTCTTCAACTTTGCATAGTCTTCACTGGTTCCGTC
>NC_041392.1:52758695-52813469 GCF_002162155.2 Triticum dicoccoides
GAGTTTATGTCCTCTACAACATTCACTTATTGCTATTTCTTCAAGTTGGGTTTTCTGGTAAGTGAATGTGATCGGACCCTTCCCCTCTATACTATACTCAACCCAATCTGTTCACAAATTCTTCATGTGCGTTCTATTTGAAACTCGTTCAAAATCTTCACTGTGTCCTTGTCAGCTGAAGAAATTACGAACGGAACTTTAAAATCTATCCTATCGAAATTTTCGGTCTTGCCGCTCAAACCGTTCCGCATCCCATGATACACTTATCCACTTACCCACGATCTAACACGATCTCCACCTCTTACTACGTGGGTGACACATGTCTTGCGAATGAGAAGGGTCAGGGGCACGTTCGTCCAATTTCTTCGGGCGAGCAGTTTTTCACCGTGGCTATAAATACCCCTCCTTCCATTCCTCACTTCTTTTACTCCGCTCGACCTCTCTCTCCAGCTCGATCTTCTCAAATCCTAGCACCGCCGCTACTTCATCGCCGCCGGTGAGGAAGAGCTTCACTGCCTCGACCTCGTCGCGACATACTCGCGCCGACCGCGGACATCTTGACTCCGCCGCCACCGTAGCCGTCTTCCTCCGCCAAGTTAGGGCGTGGAAGATCTGCACAGACGAACTTCACATCTGCTCACTCTAGTTCGTCGTGTTCTTCGTCCAGGGTAAATAAAAGTTACTTTTACTGCCCTCATTGATTCGAATGATTATCTACAAAATCTTCAAAAGTGTTTTTCTTCATATCTTCACACACTGAACACCTCACAAAGTCATCTGTTCTTGATTCATTTCTCTAAGCATCATTTTTCTTCAAGATTCCTCAATTGTGTGGATCTTCGATCTATACAACTCTGGAACCTAAGACAAAGAACGCTTAGTGAAAATCTTTAAGACTCATCTGTTCAAATTCCTCAAACTTGTTCATTTTGAAAAACCTTTTGAGAACGCATATGACCTCTCCAGATTCCTCACAACTATACTTTGTTCACAGGTACACATGTCAGCTGCTAAATCACTAGGTTCTCATCAACTTAACTCATTTGCAGCGTTCCTCGAAGAAAAGTTACATACTTCTTCAGAGAATTCAATTGTTCAAATTCCTCAACTGAAGAAAATGGTTGATGGTAAAAGGCCACAGAAGGGAGGAAAGGGGCCTGAGGTAAATACAACGTTTGAAATCCCTGATGACATATATGCTGGGTACTGCACACCTATTGAGGAAACCAAGAATGAGCGCAAAGTGCGCATTCAGAATATAGAGAGGAGATGGGCAAGAGAATGGAGGGAGTACAGATATGTCACTCCTAAGTACATGAAGAAATTTGCACTCAATCCTCCATGCCCAAGAGCACCACTGGCACCTGGCCAAATTGCTGATCCCACCAGCCTCAAGCGCGGTGAGGACTATCCTGATGAATGGGCCAAGCGCCAAGGCAAGTTGGCTAAGCAAGCCAGAGAAGCAGTAAGGAAATTTAATGAAGACTCTGTTGTTGCTACTGCCTCTGCTGAGGTCCTTGCTGTCAAGCTAAAGAAGGCTATGTCAAAGAAGCCTGCGCACAAGCCAAGTGCTTCCTCAGCAATGCCCTCACGGCCAGAATCATCAAAGCCCTCACGGCCAATTCCTTATGCTGCTCCTATTCCTCCAAAGTCCTCAGCTCCTCCGCCAAAGCCTTCAGCTGTTCCGACCAAATCCTCAGCACCTGTGCATCTCGCTTCGTGCCAAAGGACTGCCGGCGTCTCCATTGCCTCAGGTGTCTCAGCTAGTTCCTCAGTTGGCCCCTCCCTGCTCAAGACAAAGGCCACTGCTGGACGAGGTCCACGCCCAATTCCTCAAAATAAGCAAGTCGCTTTCCAAGTGCCGTCTGATGAAGACGAAGCTGATGATGATGAACTTGCAGAAATCATCAGAGACAGGCAAGTCAGGGCCGCTAGTGTTGGAAATATGCCCTAGAGGCAATAATAAAAGGATTATTATTATATTTCCTTGTTCATGATAATTGTCTTTTATTCATGCTATAATTGTGTTATCCGGAAATCGTAGTACATGTGTGAATAACAGACACCAACATGTCCCTAGTAAGCCTCTAGTTGACTAGCTCGTTGATCAACAGGTAGTCATGGTTTCCTGACTATGGACATTGGATGTCATTGATAACAAGATCACATCATTAGGAGAATGATGTGATGGACAAGACCCAATCCTAAACATAGCACAAGATCGTATAGTTTGTTTGCTAGAGTTTTCCAATGTCAAGTATCCTTTCCTTAGACCATGAGATCATGTAACTCCCGGATACCGTAGGAGTGCTTTGGGTGTACCAAACGTCACAATGTAACTGGGTGACCATAAAGGTATACTACGGGTATCTCCGAAAGTGTCTGTTGGGTTGACACAGATCAAGACTGGGATTTGTCACTCCGTATGACCGAGAGGTATCACTGGGCCCACTCGGTAATGCATCATCATTATGAGCTCAAAGTGACCAAGTGTCTGGTCACGGGATCATGCATTGCGGTACGAGTAAAGTGACTTCCCGGTAACGAGATTGAACGAGGTATTGGGATACCGACGATCGAATCTCGGGCAAGTAACATATCGATTGACAAAGGGAATTGTATACGGGGTTGCTTGAATCCTCGACATCGTGGTTCATCCGATGAGATCATCGAGGAGCATGTGGGAGCCAACATGGGTATCTAGATCCCGCTGTTGGTTATTGACCGGAGAGCAATCTCGGTCATGTCTACATGTCTCCCGAACCCGTAGGGTCTACACACTTAAGGTTCGGTGACGCTAGGGTTGTAGGAATATGTATATGCAGTAACCCGAATGTTGTTCGGAGTCCCGGATGAGATCCCGGGCGTCACGAGGAGTTCCGGAATGGTCCGGAGGTAAAGAATTATATATAGAAAGTGCTATTTCGGACATCGGGACAAGTTTCGGGGTCACCGGTATTGTACCGGGACCACCGGAAGGGTCCCGGGGGTCCACCGGGTGGGGCCACCTATCCCGGAGGGCCCCATGGGCTGAAGTGGGAAGGGATCCAGCCCAAAGTGGGCTGGGGCGCCACTTCCCCTAGGGCCCATGCGCCTAGGGTGGGGGAAACCCTAAGGGGGGCGCCCCCTTGCTTGGGGGGCAAGCCCCCCACCCCTTGGCCGCCGCCCCCCTAGGAGATTGCATCTCCTAGGGCCGGCGCCCCCCTAGGCCCCCTATATGTAGTGGGGGGAGGGAGGGCCTCTCACACCACGCCTTTGGTGCCTCCCTCTCGCTCTCCAACACCCCCTCCTTCTCCATAGAGCTTGGCGAAGCCCTGACGGAGTACTGCAGCTCCACCACCACCACGCTGTCGTGCTGCTGCTGGAGCCATCTTCCTCAACCTCTCCTTCCCCCTTGCTGGATCAAGAAGAAGGAGACGTTATGCTGACCGTACATGTGTTGAACGCGGAGGTGCCGTCCGTTCAGCGCTAGGATCTCCGGTTATTTGGATCACGTCGAGTACGACTTCCTCATCCCCGTTCTTTGAACGCTTCCGCGCGTGATCTACAAAGGTATGTAGATGCAATCCAATCACTCGTTGCTAGATGAACTCATAGATGGATCTTGGTGAAACCATAGGAAATTTTTTGTTTTCTGCAACGTTCCCCAACAGCTAGAGCCAAAGGATCAGAGGTGCCACTGCTTTTGGATCCCAAGCTGATCCTCGACTACATTGATGATTGGCACAAGGACCTCAACAATCCCTTGCCTGACTTCAAGCTGACTCCTGGCCACTTCATTCAAGAAAAAAAGTGGAAATTTGAGAAGGCCAGGTAGATCAAGAAAGCGCAATACAAGAAGGAGAAATTTCTAAAGAACAACGTTGTCACTATGACAACTGATGAACTTGTAAAAATCCAATCTGAAATCAAAACCCTCAGCGATGACTTCAAAGCCTACTATGCTGATTGGCAAGGAGCCAAAGCTAGATTTGTAAAGATAACTGAACAGTTCACTTCGAAGTTGCTGCCCCAACGCAACAGGAAATTCCTTAGGCTGAAGCATCTGCTCAGCCTACTAAAGAAAATGCCAGCACCGCTGATGACAATCAGGCTGCTGAAGAAAATATGAGTTCCAGGGCTGATGACTGCATTCTAGCCACTGAAGAAATTGCCAGGGCACCCACTAGTGGTCCGCCTGAAGAAACTGAAGAACTCAGGGCAACTGCATTAGTTGTGCTTGAAGAAAATCAACCAGATTCCTCAGCTGCTCCTGCACCAACTTCAACTCCAATCCTTCCATCTGCATCAGATGTGAAGAAGACCAAGGCTGCAGAGCATGCTGCAGTGAAGAAAAGGAAAGCATCAGCTGCTTCAGATTCTTCAGCTCCGAAGAAAATGAAGCTTAAGACAAGTTCATTTGCACATCCGATTGATGTTGTTCCCATCTCAACCAGGCCATCAAAAGACCTTGTTCCTTTTGATGAAGAATATGTGATCCCCAGCGGATCTGATGAAGCAACTCATTTTGCTGCTTCGTCTGAACCGTTGGATGAAGAAATTGAAGTGGATACGATCCCTTCAACATCTATCATCTCCTCGCCTATGCCTCAGTTCACAGCTGAAAGAGGCTGGCGTCGAAGAAATGGAAGATGAACATGTGGACATTGGCTGCTCCACACCCGTAATCTGTGATGAATTCTGGGAAAGTCAGCATCCAAACTCTCCAAAGTTCACCCCTCTACAACAAATTCCTTAGTCCCCCACACAAACTGTTCACCTGGGCTCTGAAGAAACTCATCCCACTGCATCTGTCCATGAGGAAATTCCAGCCACTAGCGCTGAAGAAACTGCTGCTGCTGAACAACCAACGACGCAGACTGCCACTGAGGAGGAACCAGAAATTCCTCAGCCTGAAGAACCTGCGATTGAGATTCCTGAGGTCGTGATGCAACTCACTAACACTCCTCTACCGAAGCCAAAGGATCCACTCTCACGCAAGCAAAGTTCAAGGCTGATGATTTCTTCGGCGAGCACGTATTCTTCGAAGATTACAACCCATATGACTCTGCTCGCATTAGGAAGAGGCGTTTTTGGACTGCTAGTCAAGCCAATTTTTATTCCTCAGTGTTGTTCAACAAGGGGAAGATTTTCTATCATGAGCATATTCCTCATGTGGATATGGAATCTCTGTCGTGCTTCACACCAGTCCTCAGTGTTCTTCATGATGCTGGACTACTCAACTTCTGCTTTGACATCTGCAATTGGAATGAAGAACTGATTCTTCCATTTTATGCAACGCTGCACATCACCGGAGATGCTGAAGATGTGAATTCATGGGTGCTGGACTGGATGTCTGAAAACACTCACTACACTGCACCAGCCTCTGAATTGCTTCGTGCTCTACCACTCAGTCCTCCCCTTGAAGAAGCTCGCTGCATCTACAGTGAACCTGAGCTCACACATCATTACATGTAGGTGCTGATGAAACCTTCAAAGCCAGGTCAAGCACCAAGAACCAAATTCCTCGTGAAGGAATTGTTGTATGTGCCCAGAACTGTTTATCGTATTCTTACGAGGACAACTAGTCCTATCAAAGGTCACGACTCATCTGATGAGGAAATTGTTGGCCTCATGAAGAATCTGGTATTCAACATCGTTCATGGCATTCCTATCAATTATCACGATTTGTTCATTAGGACTATGGCCAATGTTGCACTGTCTCCGTTTGAGCTGAAGCCTTATGCACCTTAGATCATGAGATTCCTCGGGACAAGGTCTTCACTCAACTACAAAGCTGATTTCCAGAATCATCTCAGCTACTTGCCCCCAATTGAAGTCCTCAAGCAAACATATTCCTCAGTTGATGGAAAGGGCAAGGCACCAGCTGTAATTGATGAAGGCATTCATCCATTGGATGGTCAGTTTCGCAAAGCTGCATCTTATTCCACCAATGATTACTCTGCCACACATGACTCTGCCAATGCTCCCACGTCCACTCCTCAAGCCACTGCTTCGCGCGTGATGACAGACCGTGAACTTCTGCTTAGTCTTCACCAGAAGGTGGATCGAAATCACAAATGGGTTAAGCGTCAGTTTGGTTCACTTTTTCACAACATCACTGCCACCGACAATGCAGTGAAGAAAAACCACTACTACCTCCATCAAGTCTTCGGTCGCACCTGGGCAATCCTGTCACATCTATATGGTGAAGAAGCTCTGAAGAACATGGGTCTTAATGAAGATTTTGACTGGTCTGCACCTCCACCGAAGAAATTCAAGAAGGTTAAGGTTCCTTCTCTGGTGGTCAGCTCATATTCTTCATCGCCTGACACTGATGAACATGAATATTTGGACGACACTACGGCAGGCCCTACATCAACCAATGACCCCAACAACGCTGGCACTCCTTCATCAACATGATTATCTTCAGGGCGTTAGTCCTCATTTTCGATCCTTTTGGTCATTTGATGACAAAGGGGGAGAAATATAAGTTAGTCTTCAAGCGGTTCTACTATATGGGAAATTTTTTGCTAAGTTACAACTCTCGTTCTTCTGAAACTTTATTGGATCGAGTTGTAATCTTAAACCCGATGGTGCTCTGATACTTTTGATGCACTATGCTCTGATACTCTTGATGCACTATTCTGCATGCTTATTCCTCGTTAGTATTATTGCATGCATGCTGAATTTCATCAGGTACCATATTTCATCATGTATTTCAAATTCTTCATATTATATGTTAAATGCGTGTATGAATTACAAGATATAGGGGGAGATCTCCATGATTCAACTCTTCAAGCGTGCATTGCTTCAAAAGCAAATTCCTCACTATGCACATCTTCAGGGGGAGTTCTTCTATATCTTGCAATCAAATTCCACAATATCAGTATTTACACTTCATATGTTTATCCCCGTTGAAAACTTAACCTATATTGTCATCAATCACCAAAAAGGGGGAGATTGTAAGTGCATCTAGTGCCCCTTAGTGATTTTGGTGTATTGAAGACTTATAGGTTAAGGGACTAATGCTTGTGTGAGTGTTCACATGTCTATAAGTCTATGAGGAGTTTGATATTTACAGGAAAAGTCGACCTCTAAAAATGAATATCTTCGACTGAAGATTTTGGTATTTCTGAAGACTTTCATGAAGACTTTAAAAGTGAAGAAATTGGTGTGTCCGTGAAGACTTGATATTCATGCGAGGAATATGAAGCTTGAAGACTTTCGTTTTCATAGTTCTGTTTTTCTCTTTCTTGAGTCATAGGAAATACCGTACTGTTAAAGGGGGTCGAGGAAATACTAAGGAAAAATTTCCATGTGATGCTCAACTCAAAATCCTACACCTACCAATCCCTTCGAGTGAAGCCATGGAAATCTCATACAGTTCAGTCAATTTCTTCAGTGACAGAGACGAAGTTCTTCTGGTCTCTGAGGAATTTGTCCTGACTGAGGAGTTATGAATTCACCAGTGCGGATTGCTTACACAGTGAGGAACATGATAGCCCTGAGGATTTTGCTACTCAAAATTCTGACCGTTGCTGTGCTATGCGCCAGCTGTTCCAAAATATCTATCCACCTAACAGTCATATCATTGAAGGGCATTTATGTCTTATCATGTCGGGCTGCTTCCTAGGCTATAAATAGCCACCCCCTACAACCACTAGCTGGTTGGCTGCTCCGAGAGAAACTGACACTTTTCATTGGAGAGCAACCCATCCTCCGAGAACTTTGAGCGAAAATCATCAAGTGAGGAAAAACCAAAAACCCAAAACCCAAACACCTACAAACCCCAAGTGATTGAGCATCACTGAAGAGATTGATCCTGAGTGGATCCGACGCTTGTTACCTTTGAAGACTGTGCTTCTTCCAGACGGTTAGGCGTCATGGTCTAGAGCATCCAAGAGGAATTGTGGATCGCCGGGTGACCAAGTTTGTGAAGGTTTGGAAGTCGCCTGAAGACTCACCACGAGTGATTGGACGAGGTCTGTGTGACCTTAGTTCAAGGAGAATACGGTGAGGACTGGGTGTCTTGGACTAAGTGTCCTTGACTGGGTGTTCGGGACTGTGTGTCCTCGAGTTTAAATACTCAGCCGCTCCAACCAGACGTACAACTGAGACATCAGTTGGAACTGGTCTACCAAATCATTGTCTTCACTGAGCTTACTGGTTCTATTTCCTCAACTCTTTCATTTCCTCATAACTGTGTTGTCTGTTTGTTCATATCTGTGTTTGTAGACTTTGACTGAAGACTTTCTCAATTTCCTCAGTTCAATTTCTTGAGTCTGTTTGTCTTCATCCTGTGTTATCGTGTGATTACGCTTCCTGTACTCTGTGTCTGTCTTCATTTCATCATGATGACTATGCTTGTATTCTGTTGTGTTTACTTTTGAGTACTTATTCCGCTGCTAGTAGTTCTTCGCTAAGGAATTTCCTCACCAGCAAATTCCTCAGTGAAGAATTTCATAAAAATCGCCTATTCACCCCCCCTCTAGTCGATATAACGCACTTTCAGATGTGTGGTTTGATGAAACTAACGGCTCGCAAAGAGAGCTCCTACCTACTATGATAGATGAACCAGCACCTGAGGAAACTATCAAGTTCAAGGCTGCTGAGGATGTCATTCCTACTGAAGAATCTGCTGAAGAAGTCATTCCAGAACATGAAAAACGTCGAGCTAATGCACCTGAAGAAAATGTTGAAGAAAATGGTGCTGAAGAAAACGCTGATCAAATTCTTCAACGACAACCAGCTCATCCTCGCATTGCAAAAGAAGTGCAAGTTGAAAAGATCATCAATGACATGAAAGCGCCATGTCCTCTCACACGCTCAAAAGCTTCACATTTGTCTAACTTTTGTGGGCAGTATGCTTTTGTCTCTATTACAGAGCCCACTAAGGTAGATGAAGCATTTCTGGAGCCTGAGTGGATTCAGGCAATGCAAGAAGAATTACATCAGTTCGAGCTTAACAATGTCTGGGAACTGGTCAAACGTCCGATCCTCGCAAGCACAATATCATCGGCACAATGTGGATCTACCGCAACAAGCAAGATGAAAATGGCCTTGTGGTGAGGAATAAGGCACGGCTTGTAGCTCAAGGCTACACATAGGTTGAAGGAATTGATTTCGATGAAACTTTTGCACCTGTTGCTAGACTTGAGGCTATTCGCATATTACTTGCTTATGCTAACCATCATGATATCACTTTGTATCAAATGGATGTGAAAAGTGCATTCCTCAATGGTAAGCTTGAGGAAGAAGTATATGTTGCTCAACCCCCAGGTTTTGAAGATCCAAAGAATCCTGACAAAGTCTTCAGACTCAACAAGGCCCTCTATGGCCTCAAGCAGGACCCACGGGCTTGGTATGATACCTTGAAGGAACTCTTCATGAAGAAAGGCTTCAAACCCGGTTCACTCGACCCTACTCTTTTCACTAAATCTTATGATGGTGAATTGTTTGTGTGCCAAGTATATGTTGATGATATTATCTTTGGCTGTTCTGACCAACGTTATAGTGATGAATTTGCCTATATGATGAGTGAAGAATATCAAATGTCTAGTATGGGAGAGTTGAAATTCTTCTTAGGTCTTCAAATTCGTCAACAACACAATGGCATATTCATATCTCAGGAGAAATACCTCAAGGATGTACTGAGGAAATTCGGCATGCAAGATTGCAAAGGCGTCAAAATTCCTATGCCCACAAATGGCCATCTGTGCACCAATGAAAATGGTATTGACTTCGATCATAAGGTATACCGCTGCATGATAAGTTCCTTATTATAATTATGTGCATCTAGGCCAGATATAATGCTTAGTGTTTGCATGTGTGCCCGATTTCAAGCTGCACCGAAGGAATCACACCATAAGGCCGTGAAGCATATTCTTCGATATCTAGCTCACACACCAACACTTGGATTATGGTAACCCAAGGGCTCGGCTTTTGATCTCGTTGGATATTCTGACTCTGACTATGCTGGTGATCGTGTGGATTGCAAGTCAACATTTGGTACATGTCATTTCCTCGGACGATCTTTGGTTTGTTGGTCCTCGAAGAAACAGAACTGCGTATCACTATCTACTGCTGAAGCTGAGTACATTGCCGCTGGTTCTTGCTGTGCCCAATTACTATGGATGAAGCAAATTCTCAAGGACTACATCGTCAACATCAATAATGTGCCTCTCTTCTGTGACAATGAGAGTGCCATCAAGATTGCTCACAACCCAGTTCAGCACTCGAAGACAAAGCACATTCAGATTCGTCATCATTTCCTTGGTGATCATGTGTTGAAGGGCCTATTGAGCATGTGAAGACTGAAGAACAGCTAGCCGATATCTTCACAAAGCCCTTGGATGAGAAGAGATTTAGCAAGTTGCGGTGTGAGCTAAATATCCTAGAATCTTCGAATGTTCTGTGAAAAGGACACTCATCCTAACACTTATGCAAAATTGGTGACTTAGATGTGCAACACACGAAGAAACGTTTTTCTTCAATCAATGAAGAATAACACTCTTAGTGTGAAGAAATTAATGAAGAATTTGATTCTCAGAACCCTACGGTAATTGTACGCGGTGTCTGAAATCATCATTCTTATACGGTGGGCCACGCCACCATCAAAAGTTGAAATTCCTCAAATTATTCATATTCTTCAACCTTGCATAGTCTTCACTGGTTCCGTCGTTTTTGTTCATTGGCTATATATATATATACATACATATATACATATATATATATATATATATATATATGAGTTTATGTCCTCTACAACATTCACTTATTGCTATTTCTTCAAGTTGGTTTTCTGCTAAGTGAATGTGATCGGACCCTTCCCCTCTATGCTATACTCAACCCAATCTGTTCACAAATTCTTCACATGCGTTCTATTTGAAACTCGTTCAAAATCTTCATTGTGTCCTTGTCAGCTGAAGGAATTGGGAACGGAACTTTAAAACCTATCTTATCGAAATTTTCGGTCTTGCCGCTCAAACCGTTCCGCATCCCACGATACACTTATCCACTCACCCACGATCTAACACGATCTCCACCTCTCACTACATGGGTGACACATGTCATGCGAATGAGAAGGGTCAGGGGGACGTTCGTCCAATTTCTTCGGGCGAGCAGTTTTTCACCGTGGCTATAAATACCCCTCCTTCCCTCCTTCACTTCTTTTACTCCGCTCGACCTCTGTCTCCAGCTCGAGCTTCTCAAACCCTAGCGTCGTTGCTACTTCATCGCCACCGGTGAGGAAGAGCTCCACTGCCTCGACCTCGTCGCCGACGTACTCGCGCCGACTGCGGACATCTTCACTCCGCCGCCTCCGTACCCGTCTTCCTCAGCCAAGTTAGGGCGTGGAAGATCTGCACAGACGAACTTCACATTTTCTCACTCCAGTTCGTCGTGTTCTTCGTCCAGGGTAATTAAAAGTTACTTTTACTTCCCTCGTTGATTCGAATGATTATCTACAAAATCTTCAAAAGTGTTTTTCTTCATATCTTCACACACTGAACACCTCACAAAGTTATCTGTTCTTGATTCATTTCTCTAAGCATCATTTTTCTTCAAGATTCCTCAATTGCGTGGATCATCGATCTATACAACTCTGGAACCTAAGACAAAGAACGCTTAGTGAAAATCTTCAAGACTCATCCTGTCAAATTCCTCAAACTTGTTCTTTTTGAAAAACCTTCTGAGAACGCATATGACCTCTCCAAATTCCTCGCAACTATACTCTGTTCACAGGTACACATGTCAGCTGCTGAATCACTAGGTTCTCATCAACTTAACTCATTTGCAGCATTCCTCGAAGAAAAGTTGCATACTTCTTCACAGAATTCGATTGTTCAAATTCCTCAACTAAAGAAAATGGCTGGTGGTAAAAGGCCACGGAAGGGAGGAAAGAGGCCTGAGGTAAATACAGCGTTTGAGATCCCTGAGGACATATATGCTGGGTACTGCACACCTACTGAGGAAACCAAGAATGAGCGCAAAGTGCGCATTTAGAAGATAGAGAGGAGATGGGAAAGAGAATGGAGGGAGTACAGATATGTCACTCCTAAGTATATGAAGAAATTTGCACTCAATCCTCCATGCCCAAGAGCACCACTGGCACCTGGCCAAATTGCTAATCCCACCAGCCTCAAGCGAGGTGAGGACTATCCTGCTGAATGGGCCAAGTGCCAAGGCAAGTTGGCTAAGCAAGCCAAAGAAGCAGTAAGGAAATTCAATGAAGACTCTGCCGCTGCTGCTGCCTCTGCTGAGGCCTTTGCTGTCAAGCCAAAGAAGGCTATGTCAAAGAAGCCTGCGTGCAAGCCAAGTGCTTCATCAGCAATGCCCTCACGGCCAAAATCATCAAAGCCCTCACGGCCAATTCCTCATGCTGCTCATGTTCCTCCAAAGTCATCAGCTCCTCCGCCAAAGCCTTCAGCTATTTTGACCAAATCCTCAGCACCTGTGCATCTCGCTTCGTGCCAAAGGACTGCCGGCATCTCCATTGCCTCAGGTGTCTCAGCTAGTTCCTCAGCTTCACCAAGTTTCTCAGCTGGCCCCTCACTACTGAAGACAAAGGCCACTGCTGGACGAGGTCCACGCCCAAGTCCACAAAAGAAACAAGTCGCTTTCCAAGTGCCGTCTGATGAAGACGAAGCTGATGATGATGATGAACTTGCAGAAATCATCAGAGACAGGCAAGTCAGGGCCGCTAGAGCCAAAGGATCAGAGGTGCCACTGCTTTTGGATCCCAAACTGATCCTCGACTACATTGATAATTGGCACAAGGACCCGAACACTCCCTTGCCTGACTTCAAGCTGACTCCTAGCCAGAGTCACATGCTGACCCACTTCATTCAAGAAGAAAAGTGGAAATTTGAGAAGGCCAAGCAGATCAAGAAAGTGCAGTACAAGAAAGAGCGCTATCTGAAGAAAAACGTTGTCTCTATGACAACTGAAGAACTTGTCACTACTCAGACTGAGATTAAGAAACTAAGTGATGACTTTGACGCATATCGCGCTGATTGGCTTGGAGCCAAGGTTCGTTTTGTGAAACTTGCGGATAACTTCACTTCAAATGTTGCAGCCCCAACGCAATAGGAAATTCCTCAGGCTGAAGCATCTGCTCAGCCTACTAAAGAAAATGCCAGCACCGCTGATGACAATCAGGTTGCTGAAGATAATGTGAGTTCCAAGGCTGATGACTGCATTCCAGCTGCTGAAGAAATTGCCAGGGCACCCACTAGTGGTGTGCCTGAAGAAACTGAAGAACTCAGGGCAACTGCATCAGTTGTGCCTGAAGAAAATCAACCAAATTCCTCAGCTGCTCCTGCACCAACTTCAACTCCAACCCTTCCATCTGCATCAGATGTGAAGAAGACCAAAGCTACAGAGCGTGCTAGAGTGAAGAAAAGGAAAGCATCAGCTGCTTCAGATTGTTCAGCTCCGAAGAAAATGAAGCCTATGACACGCTCATTTGCAAAACCGATTGATGCTATTCCCATCTCAACCAGGCCATCAAAATACCTTGTTCCTTTTGATGAAGAATATGTGATCCCCAGCGGATCTGATGAAGAAACTCCTTCTGCTGCTTCGTCTGAACCATTGGATGAAGAATTTGAAGTGGATGCGATCCCTTCAACACCTATCATCTCCTCGCCTATGCCTCAGTTCACAGCTGAAGAGGCTGGCGTTGAAGAAATGGAAGATGAAGATGTGGACATTGGCTGCTCCACACCCGTAATCAGTGATGAATTCGGGGAAAGTCAGCATCCAAACTCTCCAATGTTCACCCCTCTACAGCCAATTCCTCAGTCCCCCACACAAACTGTTCACCTGGGCTCTAAAGAAACTCATCCCACTGCATCTGTCCATGAGGAAATTCCAGCCACTAGCGCTAATGAAACTGCTGCTGCTGAACAACCAACTACGCAGACTGCCACTGAGGAGGAACCAGAAATTCCTCAGCCTGAAGAACCTGCGATTGAGATTCCTGAGGTCGTGATGCAACTCACTCACACTCCTCTGCCGAAGCCAAAGGATCTATTCTCACGCAATAAAAAGTTCAAGGCTGATGATTTCTTCGGCGAGCGTATTCTTTGAAGATTACAACCAATATGACTCTGCTCGCATTAGGAAGAGCCGTTTCTGGACTGCCAGTCAAGCCAATTTCTATTCCTCAGTGCTGTTCAACAAGGAGAAGATTTTCTACCATGAGCATATTCCCCACGTGGATATGGAATCTCTGTCGTGATTCGCACCAGTCCTTAGTGTTCTTCACGACGCTGATCTGCTCAACTTTTGCTCTGACATGTGCGATTGGAATGAAGAACTGATTCTTCAATCTTATGCAACACTGCACATCACCGGAGATGCTGAAGATGTGAATTCATGGGTGATGGACTGGATGTCTGAAAACACTCACTACACTGCACCAGCCTCTGAATTGCTTCGTGCTCTACCACTCAGTCCTCCCCTTGAAGAAACTCGCTGCATCTACTGTGAACCTGAGCTCACACATCATTACATGCAGGTGCTGATGAAACCTTTGAAGCCAGGTCAAGCACCAAGAACCAAATCCCTCGTGAAGGAATTTCTATACGTGCCCAGAACTGTCTATCGTGTTCTTACGAGGAGAATCAGTCCTATCAAAGGCCACGACTCATCTGATGAGGAAACTATTGGCATCATGAAGAATCTGGTATTCAACATCGTTCATGGCATTCCTGTCAATTATCATGATTTCTTCATGAGGACTATGGCCAATGTTGCACTGTCTCCGTTTGAGCTGAAGCCTTATGCACCTTGGATTATGAGATTCCTCAGGACAAGGTCTTCACTCAACTACAAAGCTGATTTCCAGAATCACCTCAGCTACTTGCCCCCAATTGAAGTCCTCAAGCAGACATATTCCTCAGTTGATGGAAAGGGCAAGGCACCAGCTGTAATAGATGAAGGCATTCGTCCATTGGATGGTAAATTTCGCAAAGCTGCATCTTATTCCACCAATGATGACTCTGCCACACATGACTCTGCCAATGCACCTAAGTCCACTCCTCAAGCCACTGCTCCGCGCGTGATGACTGACCATGAACTTCTGCTTAGTCTTTACCAGAAGGTGGATCGAAATCACAAATGGGTTAAGCGTCAGTTTGGTTCACTTCTTCACAACATGACTACCACACACAATGCAGTGAACAAAAACCACTACTACCTCCATCAAGTCTTCGGTCGCACCTGGGCAATCCTGTCACATCTATATGGTGAAGAAGATCTGAAGAACATGGGTCTCAAAGAAGATTTTGACTGGTCTGCCACCTCCACCGAAGAAATTCAAGAAGGTTAAGGTTCCTTCTCTGGTGGCCAGCTCATATTCTTCATCGCGCGACACTGATGAACATGAAGATTTGGACGACACTGCGGCAGGCCCTACATCAACCAACGACCCCAACAACGCTGGCGCTCCTTTATCAACATGATTATCTTCAGGGCGTTAGTCCTCATTTTCGATCCTTTTGGTCATTTGATGACAAAGGGGGAGAAATATGAGTTAGTCTTCAAGCGGGTCTACTATATGGGCGATTTTTTGCTCAGTTACAGCTCTCATTCTTCTGAAACTTTATTGGATCGAGTTGTAATCTTAAACCCGATGGTACTCTGATACTTTTGATGCACTGTGCTCTGATACTCTTGATGCACTATTCTGCATGCTTATTCCTCGTTAATATTATTGCACGCATGCTGAATTTCATCAGGTACCATATTTCATCATGCATTTCAAATTCTTCATATTATATGTTAAATGCGTGTATGAATTACAAGATATAGGGGGAGATCTCCATGATTCAACTCTTCAAGTGTGCATTGCTTCAAAAGCAAATTCCTCACTATGCACATCTTTAGGGGGAGTTCTTCTATATCTTGCAATCAAATTCCTCAATATCATAATTTACACTTCATATGTTTATCCCCGTTGAAAACTTAACCTATATTGTCGTCAATCACCAAAAAGTGGGGAGATTGTAAGTGCATCTAGTGCCCCTTAGTGATTTTGGTGTATTGAAGACTTATAGGTTAAGGGACTAATGCGTGTGTGAGTGTACACAAGTCTATAAGTCTATGAGGAGTTTGATATTTAATGAAAAAGTCGACCCCTAAAAATGAATATCTTCGACTGAAGATTTTGGTATTTCTGAAGACTTTCATGAAGACTTTGAAAGTGAAGAAATTGGTGTGTCCGTGAAGACTTGATATTCATGCGAGGAATATGAAGCTTGAAGACTTTCGTTTTCATAGTTTTGTTTTTCTCTTTCTTGAGTCATAGGAAACACCGTACTATTAAAGGGGGTCGAGGAAATACTAAGAAATAATTTCCATGTGATGCTCAACTCAAAATCGTACACCTACCAATCCCTTCGAGTGAAGCCATTGGAAATCTCATACAGTTCAGTCAATTTCTTCAGTGATAGAGACGAAGTTCTTCTGGTCTCTGAGGAATTTGTCCTGACTGAGGAGTTAGGATTTCGCCAGTGCGGATTGCTTACACAGTGAGGAACATGATAGCCCTGAGGATTTTGCTACTCAAAATTCCGACCGTTGCTGTGCTATGCACCAGCTGTTCCAAAATATCTATCCACCTAATGGTCATATCATTGAAGGGCATTTATGTCTTATCATGTCGGGCTGCTCCTTAGGCTATAAATAGCCGCCCCCTACAACCACTAGCTGGTTGGCTCCTCCGAGAGAAACTCACACTTTTCATTGGAGAGCAACCCATCCTCCGAGAACTTTGAGCGAAAATCATCAAGTGAGGAAAAACAAAAAACCCAAAACCCAAACACCTACAAACCCCAAGTGATTGAGCATCACTGAAGAGATTGATCCTGAGTGGATCCGACGCTTGTTACCTTTGAAGACAGTGCTTCTTCCAGACGGTTAGGCGTCATGGTCTAGAGCATCCAAGAGGAATTGTGGATCGCCGGGTGACCAAGTTTGTGAAGGTTTGGAAGTCGCCTGAAGACTCACCACGAGTGATTGGACGAGGTCTGTGTGACATTAGTTGAAGGAGAATACGGTGAGGACTGGGTGTCTTGGACTAAGTGTCCTTGACTGGGTGTCCGGGACTGTGTGTCCTCGAGTTTAAATACTCAGCCGCTCCAACCAGATGTACAACTGAGACAGCAGTTGGAACTGGTCTACCAAATCATTGTCTTCACCGAGCTTACTAGTTCTATTTCCTCAACTCTTTCATTTCCTCATAACTGTGCTGTATGTTTGTTCATATCTGTGTTTGAAGAATTTGACTGAAGACTTTCTCAATTTCCTCAGTTCAATTTCTTCAGTCTATTTGTCTTCATCCTGTGTTATCCTGTGATTACGCTTCTTGTACTCTGTGTCTGTCTTCATTTCATCATGATGACTATGCTTTTATTCTGTTGTGTTTACTTTTGAGTACTTATTCCGCTGCTAGTAGTTCTTCGCTAAGGAATTTCCTCACCAGCAAATTCCTTAGTGAAGAATTTCATAAAAATCGCCTATTCACCCCCCTCTAGTCGATATAACGCACTTTCAGATGTGCGGTTCGATGAAACTAACGGCTCGCAAAGAGAGCACCTACCTAATGTGGTAGATGAACCAGCACCTGAGGAAACTATCAAGTTCAAGGCTACTGAGGATGTCATTCCTACTAAAGAATCTGCTAAAGAATTCATTCCAGAACATGAAGAACGTCGAGCTAATGCACCTAAAGAAAATGCTGAAGAAAATGGTGCTGAAGAAAACGCTGATCAAATTCTTCAACGACAACCAGCTCATCCTCGCATTGCAAAAGAAGTGCAAGTTGAAAATATCATCAATGACATCAAAGCGCCAGGTCCTCTCACACGCTCAAAAGCTTCACATTTGTCTAACTTTTGTGGGCAATATGCTTTTGTCTCTATTACAGAGCCCACTAAGGTAGATGAAGCATTTCTGGAGCCTGAGTGGATTCAGGCCATGCAAGAAGAATTACATCAGTTCGAGCTTAACAATGTCTGGGAACTGGTCAAACGTCCAGATCCTCGCAAGCACAATATCATCGGCACAAAGTGGATCTACCGCAACAAGCAATATGAAAATGGCCTTGTGGTGAGGAATAAGGCACGACTTGTAGCTCAAGGATACACACAGGTTGAAGGAATTGATTTCGATGAAACTTTTGCACCTGTTGCTAGACTTGAGGCTATTCTCATATTACTTTCTTATGCTAACCATCATGATATCACTTTGTATCAAATGGATGTGAAAAGTGAATTCCTCAATGGTAAGCTTGAGGAACAAGTATATGTTGCTCAACCCCCAAGTTTTGAAGATCCAAAGAATCCTGGCAAAGTCTTCAGACTCAATAAGGCCCTCTATGGCCTCAAGCAGGCCCCACGGGCTTGGTATGATACCTTGAAGGAACTCTTCATGAAGAAAGGATTCAAACCCGGTTCACTCGACCCTACTCTTTTCACTAAATCTTATGATGGTGAATTGTTTGTGTGCCATGTATATGTTGATGATATTATCTTTGGCTGTTCTGACCAATGTTATAGTGATGAATTTTCCTATATGATGAGTGAAGAATATCAAATGTCTAGTATGGGAGAGTTGAAATTCTTCTTAGGTCTTCAAATTCGTCAACAACACAATGGCATATTCATATCTCAGGAGAAATACCTCAAGGATGTACTGAGGAAATTCGGCATGCAAGATTGCAAAGGCGTCAAAATTCCTATGCCCACAAATGGCCATCTGTGCACCGATGAAAATGGTATTGACTTCGATCATAAGGTATACCGCTCCATGATAGGTTCCTTATTATACTTATGTGCATCTAGGCCAGATATAATGCTTAGTGTTTGCATGTGTGCCCGATTTCAAGCTGCACCAAAGGAATCACACCATAAGGCTGTGAAGCATATTCTTCGATATCTAGCTCACACACCAACACTTGGATTATGGTACTCCAAGGGCTCGGCTTTTGATCTCGTTGGATATTCTGACTCTGACTATGCTGGTGATCGTGTGGATCGCAAGTCAACATCTGGTACATGTCATTTCCTCGGGCGATCTTTGGTCTGTTGGTCCTCGAAGAAACAGAACTGCGTATCACTATCTACTGCTGAAGCTGAGTACATTGCCGCCGGTTCTTGCTGTGCCCAATTGCTATGGATGAAGCAAACTCTCAAGGACTACAGCGTCAACATGAAGAATGTGCCTCTCTTCTGTGACAATGAGAGTGCCATCAAGATTGCTCACAACCCAGTTCAGCACTCGAAAACAAAGCACATTCAGATTCATCATCATTTTCTTCGTGATCATGTGTTGAAGGGCGACATTTCTATTGAGCATGTGAAGACTGAAGAACAGCTAGCCCATATCTTCACAAAGCCCTTGGATGAGAAGAGATTTAGCAAGTTGCGGTGTGAGCTAAATATCCTAGAATCTTCGAATGTTCTGTGAAAAGGACACTCATCCTAACACTTATGCAAAATTGGTGACTTAGATGTGCAACACATGAAGAAACGTTTTTCTTCAATCAATGAAGAATAACACTCTTAGTGTGAAGAAATTAACGAAGAATTTGATTCTCAGAACCCTACGGTAATTGTACGCGTTGTCTGAAATCATCATTCTTATACGGTGGGCCACGCCACCATCAGAAGTTGAAATTCCTCAAATTATTCATATTCTTCAACCTTGCATAGTCTTCACTGGTTCCGTCGTTTTTCTTCATTGGTTATATATATATATATATATATATATATATATATATATATATATATATATATATATATATATATATATATATATATATATGAGTTTATGTCCTCTACAACATTCACTTATTGCTATTTCTTCAAGTTGGTTTTCTGCTAAGTGAATGTGATCGGACCCTTCCCCTCTATGCTATACTCAACCCAATCTGTTCACAAATTCTTCATGTGCGTTCTATTTGAAACTCATTCAAAATCTTCACTGTGTCCTTGTCAGCTGAAGGAATTGCGAACGGAACTTTAAAACCTATCTTATCGAAATTTTCGGTCTTGCCACTCAACCCGTTCTGCATCCCACGATATACTTATCCACTCACCCATGATCTAACATGATCTCCACCTCTCACTACGTGGGTGACACATGTCATGCGAATCAGAAGGGTCAGGGGCATGTTCGTCCAATTTCTTCGGGCGAGCAGTTTTTCACCGTGGCTATAAATACCCCTCCTTCCCTCCTTCACTTCTTTTACTCCGCTCGACCTCTCTCTCCAGCTCGAGCTTCTCAAACCCTAGTGTCATCGCTACTTCATCGCCGCCTGTGAGGAAGAGCTTCACTGCCTCGACCTCGTCACCGACGTACTCGCACCGACCGCGGACATCTTCACTCCGCCGCCTCCGTAGTCATCTTTCTCCGCCAAGTTAGGGCGTGGAAGATCTGCACAGACGAACTTCACATCTCCTCACTCCAGTTCGTCGCGTTCTTCGTCCAGGGTAATTAAAAGTTACTTTTACTTCCCTCGTTGATTCGAATGATTATCTACAAAATCTTCAAAAGTGTTTTTGTTCATATCTTCACACACTGAACACCTCACAAAGTTATCTGTTCTTGATTCGTTTCTCTAAGCATCATTTTTCTTCAAGATTCCTCAATTGTGTGGATCATCGATCTATACAACTCTGGAACCTAAGACAAAGAACGCTTAGTGAAAATCTTCAAGACTCATCCGGTCAAATTCCTCAAACTTGTTCTTTTTGAAAAACCTTCTGAGAACGCATATGACCTCTCCAAATTCCTCGCAACTATACTCTATTCACAGGTACACATGTCAGCTGCTGAATCACTAGGTTCTCATCTACTTAACTCATTTGCAGCGTTCCTCGAAGAAAAGTTGCATACTTCTTCACAGAATTCGATTGTTCAAATTCCTCAGCTGAAGAAAATGGCTGATGGTAAAAGGCCACGGAAGGGAGGAAAGAGGCCTGAGGTAAATACAACGTTTGAGATCCCTGATGACATATATGCTGGGTACTGCACACCTACTGAGGAAACCAAGAATGAGAGCAAAGTGCGCATTTAGAACATAGAGAGGAGATGGGCAAGAGAATGGAGGGAGTACAGATATGTCACTCCTAAGTATATGAAGAAATTCGTACTCAATCCTCCATGTCCAAGAGCACCACTGGCACCTGGGTAAATTGCTGATCCCACCAGCCTCAAGCGAGGTGAGGACTATCCTGATGAATGGGCCAAGCGCGAAGGAAAGTTGGCTAAGCAAGCCAAAGAAGCAGTGAGGAAATTCAATGAAGACTCTGCCGCTGCTGCTGCCTCTGCTGAGGCCTTTGCTGTCAAGCCAAAGAAGGCTATGTCAAAGAAGTCTGCGCGCAAGCCAAGTGCTTCATCAGCAATGCCCTCACGGCCAGAATCATCAAAGCCCTCACGGCCAATTCCTCATGCTGCTCCTGTTCCTCCAAAGTCCTCAGCTCCTCCGCCGAAGCCTTCAGCTATTTCGACCAAATCCTCAGCACCTGTGCATCTCGCTTCGTGCCAAAGGACTACCGGCATCTCCATTGCCTCAGGTGTCTCAGCTAGTTCCTCAGCTGCACCAAGTTCCTCAGCTGGCCCCTCACTACTGAAGAGAAAGGCCACTGCTGGATGAGGTCCACGCCCAAGTCCTCAAAAGAAGCAAGTCGCTTTCCAAGTGTCGTCTGATGAAGACGAAGCTGATGATGATGAACTTGCAGAAATCATTAGAGACAGGCAAGTTAGGGCCGCTAGAGCCAAAGGATCAGAGGTGCCACTGCTTTTGGATCCCAAACTGATCCTCGACTACATTGATGATTGGCACAAGGACCCGAACACTCCCTTGCCTGACTTCAAGCTGACTCCTGGCCAGAGTCACATGCTGACCCACTTCATTCAAGAAGAAAAGTGGAAATTTGAGAAGGCCAGGCAGATCAAGAAAGCGCAGTACAAGAAAGAGCGCTATCTGAAGAAAAACGTTGTCTCTATGACAACTGAAGAACTTGTCACTACTCAGACTGAGATTAAGAAACTAAGTGATGATTTTGACGCATATCGCGCTGTTTGGCTTGGAGCCAAGGTTTGTTTTGTGAAACTTGCGGATAACTTCACTTCAAATGTTGCAGCCCCAACGCAACAGGAAATTCCTCAGGCTGAAGCATCTGCTCGGCCTACTAAAGAAAATGCCAGCACCGCTGATGACAATCAGGTTGCTGAAGATAATGTGAGTTCCAAGGCTGATGACTGCATTCCAGCCGCTGAAGAAATTGCCAGGGCACCCACTAGTGGTGTGCCTGAAGAAACTGAAGAACTCAGGGCAACTGCATCAGTTGTGCCTGAAGAAAATCAACCAAATTCCTCAGCTGCTCCTGCACCAACTTCAACTCCAACCCTTCCATCTGCATCAGATGTGAAGAAGACCAAAGCTACAGAGCGTGCTAGAGTGAAGAAAAGGAAAGCATCAGCTGCTTCAGATTGTTCAGCTCCGAAGAAAATGAAGCCTATGACACGCTCATTTGCAAAACCGATTGATGCTGTTCCCATCTCAACCAGGCCATCAAAAGACCTTGTTCCTTTTGATGAAGAATATGTGATCCCCAGCGGATCTGATGAAGAAACTCCTTCTGCTGCTTCATCTGAACCATTGGATGAAGAATTTGAAGTGGATGCGATCCCTTCAACACCTATCATCTCCTCGCCTATGCCTCAGTTCACAGCTGAAGAGGCTGGCGTTGAAGAAATGGAAGATGAAGATGTGGACATTGGCTCCTCCACACCCGTAATCAGTGATGAATTCGGGGAAAGTCAGCATCCAAACTCTCCAATGTTCACCCCTCTACAGCCAATTCCTCAGTCCCCCACACAAACTGTTCACCTGGGCTCTAAAGAAACCCATCCCACTGCATCTGTCCATGAGGAAATTCCAGCCACTAGCGCTAATGAAACTGCTGCTGCTGAACAACCAACTACGCAGACTGCCACTGAGGAGGAACCAGAAATTCCTCAGCCTGAAGAACCTGCGATTGAGATTCCTGAGGTCGTGATGCAACTCACTGACACTCCTCTGCCGAAGCCAAAGGATCCATTCTCACGCAAGAAAAAGTTCAAGGCTGATGATTTCTTCGGCAAGCACGTATTCTTTGAAGATTACAACCCATATGACTCTGCTCGCATTAGGAAGAGGCGTTTCTGGACTGCCAGTCAAGCCAATTTCTATTCCTCAGTGCTGTTCAACAAGGAGAAGATTTTCTACCATGAGCATATTCCTCACGTGGATATGGAATCTCTGCCGAGCTTCGCACCAGTCCTTAGTGTTCTTCACGATGCTGATCTGCTCAACTTTTGCTCTGACATGCGCGATTGGAATGAAGAACTGATTCTTCAATTCTATGCAACACTGCACATCACCGGAGATGCTGAAGATGTGAATTCATGGGTGATGGACTGGATGTCTGAAAACACTCACTACACTGCACCAGCCTCTGAATTGCTTCGTGCTCTACCACTCAGTCCTCCCCTTGAAGAAGCTCGCTGCATCTACAGTGAACCTGAGCTCACACATCATTACATGCAGGTGCTGATGAAACCTTTGAAGCCAGGTCAAGCACCAAGAACCAAATTCCTCATGAAGGAATTTCTATACGTGCCCAGAACTGTCTATCGTATTCTTACGAGGACAATCAGTCCTATCAAAGGCCATGACTCATCTGATGAGGAAACTGTTGGCATCATGAAGAATCTGGTATTCAACATTGTTCATGGCATTCCTGTCAATTATCACGATTTATTCATGAGGACTGTGGCCAATGTTGCACTGTCTCCGTTTGAGCTGAAGCCTTATGCACCTTGGATTATGAGATTCCTCAGGACAAGGTCTTCACTCAACTACAAAGCTGATTTCCAGAATCACCTCAGCTACTTGCCCCCAATTGAAGTCCTCAAGCAGACATATTCCTCAATTGATGGAAAGGGCAAGGCACCAGCTGTAATAGATGAGGGTATTCGTCCATTGGATGGTAAATTTCGCAAAGCTGCATCTTATTCCACCAATGATGACTCTGCCACACATGACTCTGCCAATGCACCTAAGTCCACTCCTCAAGCCACTGCTCCACGCGTGATGACTGACCGTGAACTTCTGCTTAGTCTTTACCAGAAGGTGGATTGAAATCACAAATGGGTTAAGCGTCAGTTTGGTTCACTTCTTCACAACATGACTGCCACACACAATGCAGTAAACAAAAACCACTACTACCTCCATCAAGTCTTCGGTCGCACCTGGGCAATCCTGTCACATCTATATGGTGAAGAAGATCTGAAGAACATGGGTCTCAAAGAAGATTTTGACTGGTCTGCACCTCCACCGAAGAAATTCGAGAAGGTCCAAGTTCCTTCTCTAGCGGCCAGCTCATTTTATTCATCACGCGACACTGATGAACATGAAGATTTGGACGACACTGCGGCAGGCCCTGCATCAACAAACGACCCGAACAACGCTGGCGCTCCTTCATCAACATGATTATCTTCAGGGGCGTTAGTCCTTATTTTCGATCCTTTTGCTCATTCGATGACAAAGGGGGAGAAATATGAGTTAGTCTTCAAGCGGGTCTACTATATGGGCGTTTTTTTGCTAAGTTACTGCTCTCGTTCTTCTGAAACTTTATTGGATCGAGTTGTAATCTTAAACCCGATGGTGCTCTGATACTTTTGATGCACTGTGCTCTGATACTCTTAATGCACTAGTCTGCATGCTTATTCCTCGTTAAATATTATTGCACGCATGCAGAATTTCATCAGGCACCGTATTTCATCATGCATTTCAAATTCTTCATATTATATGTTAAATGCGTGTATGAATTACAAGATATAGGGGGAGATCTCCATGATTCAACTCTTCAAGTGTGCATTGCTTCAAAAGCAAATTCCTCACTATGCACATCTTCAGGGGGAGTTCTTCTATATCTTGCAATCAAATTCCTCAATATCAGTAGTTACACTTCATATGTTTATCCCCGTTGAAAACTTAACCTATATTGTCATCAATCACCAAAAAGGGGGAGATTGTAAGTGCATCTAGTGCCCCTTAGTGATTTTGGTGTATTGAAGACTTATAGGTTAAGGGACTCATGCGTGTGTGAGTGTACACAGGTCTATAAGTCTATGAGGAGTTTGATATTTACAGGAAAAGTCGACCCCTAAAAATGAATATCTTCGACTGAAGACTTTGGTATTCTGAAGACTTTGAAAGTCAAGAAATTGGTGTGACCTTGAAGACTTGGTATTCTTTCGAGGAACATGAAGTGAGAAGACTTTTGTTTTCGTAGTTTCATTTTCTTTATCTTGAGTCATAGGAAACACCGTACTATTAAAGGGGGTCGAGGAAATACTAAGGAAAAATTTCCATGTGATGCTCAACTCAAAATCCTACACCTACCAATCCCTTCGACTGAAGCCATTGGAAATCACTTACAGATCAGTCAATTTCTTCAGTGACAGAGACAAAGTTCTTCTGGTCTCTGAGGAATTTGTCTTGACTGAGGAGTTAGGATTTCGCTAGTGCGGATTGCCTACAAAGTGAGGAACATGATAGCCCTGAGGATTTTTCTACTCAAAATTCCGACCATTGTTGTGCTATGCGCCAGCTGTCCCAAAATATCTATCCACCTAACGGTCATTTCATTGAAGGGCATTTATGTCTTATCATGTCGGGCTGCTCCCTAGGCTATAAATAGCCGCCCCCTACAACCACTAGCTGGTTGGCTGCTCCGAGAGAAACTGACACTTGTCATTTGAGAGCAACCCATCCTCCGAGGACTTTGAGCGAAAATCATCAAGTGAGGAAAAACCAAAAACCCAAACCCCAAACACCTACAAACCCTAAGTAATTGAGCATCACTGAAGAGATTGATCCTGAGTCGATCCGACGCTTGTTACCTTTGAAGACTGTGCTTCTTCCAGACGGTTAGGCGTCATGGTCTAGAGCATCCAAGAGGAATTGTGGATCACCGAGTGACCAAGTTTGTGAAGGTTTGGAAGTCGCCTGAAGACTTACCACGAGTGATTGGACGAGGTCTGTGTGACCTTAGTTCAAGGAGAATACGGTGAGGACTGGGTGTCTTGGACTAAGTGTCCTTGACTGGGTGTCCGGGACTGTGTGTCCTCGAGTTTAAATACTCAGCCGCTCCAACCAGACGTAGAACTAAGACACCAGTTGGAACTGGTCTACCAAATCATTGTCTTCACCGAGCTTACTGGTTCTATTTCCTTAACTCTTTCATTTCCTCATAACTGTGTTGTGTGTTTGTTCATATCTGTGTTTGAAGACTTTGAATGAAGACTTTCTCAATTTCCTCAGTTCAATTTCTTCAGTCTGTTTGTCTTCGTCCTATGTTATCCTGTGATTACGCTTCATGTACTCTGTGCCTGTCTTCATTTCATCATGATGACTATGCTTGTATTTCGTTATGTTTACTTTTGAGTACTTATTCCGCTGCTAGTAGTTCTTCGCTAAGGAATTTCCTCACCGGCAAATTGCTCAGTGAAGAATTTCGTAAAAATCGCCTATTCACCCCCCCTCTAGTCGATATAACGCACTTTCGGTAGGGTCACCTCCTATAATTTCAACCCATTTGGAGTTCATTTGAATGGGTTTCAAAATTTGAACTTGCCGAGTTAAATCCAACGCGTGTGGATTTTACTTCCTCTAAAAATCCTCAGGCCATTTTTGTCAAATTCCTCCTATTTTTGCGAGTCCGGGAATTTATCCGCGTGTCAAACTCCTTCCCCTATCCTCCATTTCTTTTCTTTCTTATCTTTGTGCTGTTTTTTTTTCTTTCTTGAGAAGAGAGGTAGAGAGGAGAGACCGCAGCCCACCAATTTGGCCAGGCCCAGCCGTGGTCGGCAGAACAGCTAGGCCGACCGGCCTCCCAGGCCCATATGCCCCTCCTAACCCTAGCTAGCCCAGCGCCCGACCGCACCTCATCTCCCTCTCGTTCCCACGCACGCCGTCCTCCCTCTCGATCCTTCTCTCTCCCTCGTTCCCTCCCAACGCCGCCACACACACACACACACCCGCACAGCGCCCCACAGCCAGCGCCAGGAGCTCGCGTCCCCTTGCCTCCCTCTACCACACCGCGTTGCCGGATCGCTGCTGCCTCCCTGCCTCCGGCGAGGGGCGCTGCCATGTACCTTCTTGTGGACCGCACGACTATGGAGACCACCGTGCCGGCCCCCAAGCGCATCGCCTGTGCTCCTTCCCTGCCTCAGACGCCTCACCGTCCGTCTTTTCGCTGGAGCACGTGCCAACTTCACCTCCGCCGCCCGGTTGGCCTCAGTGCCTCCTCCCGCTCGTGCCTCCTCCTGCCTCGTCCTTGTTCCCACGCCGCCGCCGTTTTTTCCCGTACAGGAGGTCGTCCATGGAAGCCGCTTCCTCGGCTTCTTCTTCGTGCAGCTCCCTCCCCGCGCATCTGCTTCGCGCCTCTCGAGCAGTGCCTGGATGCTCTTCCTCCCGCTACGACCAAGAGCGCCGCCACCAGCGCTCCTCCTCGCCCCGTTTGTCCGCTGCCGCCGCCTGCTGTTGTCCCCAGCGCCTCCAGCTGTGTGCCCCTTCCTTCGTTGCCGTTGACCCGAGCTCCGCCGTGACCTCAAGGCCAGGGGCGCCCTGCCTCCTTGTCCACCGTGTGCTCCGTCGCCCACGGCCGAGCACCTCAAGACCAATCCCCTTTTTCCCGTTGTTGCGAACGGTTGCACGAGCATGACCCAGTTTCGAAACGCAAGTCGATGCCTCCGTTGCGCCCATCCCGAGCGGGAGTATTCTGGATTCGTCAAGTACAATTACATGGTGACGCGTCAAGTACCTCTACCTTCGTCTTCGGAATCGCCATGTCGCTAAGTACCTCAAAGCCCGATGCCTAGAACGACTACCGTCGCCGAAGACCCATGAACCAAAAACATCAGGTTAGACTACCGTCGCAAGGACGAAATAGCAAAATTAATGTTTTTGGTATTTTGTAGTGATTGTAACAGTAGCAGCAGGAAAGTAAATAAGCGTAAACTAGTATATGGAAAACTCGTAGGCACCGGATCAGTGATGGATAATTATGCCGGATGCGGTTCATCATGTAACAGTCATAACATAGGGTGACACAGAACTAGCTCCAATACATCAATGTAATGTAGGCATGTATTCCGTATATAGTCATACGTGCTTATGGAAAAGAACTTGCATGACATCTTTTGTCCTACCCTCCCGTGGCAGCGGGGTCCTATTGGAAACTAAGGGATATTAAGGCCTCCTTTTAATAGAGAACCGGAACAAAGCATTAGCACATAGTGAATACATGAACTCCTCAAACTATGGTCATCATCGGGAGTGGTCCCGATTATTGTCACTTCGGGGTTGCCGGATCATAACACATAGTAGGTGACTATAGACTTGCAAGATCGGATCAAGAACTCACATATATTCATGAAAACATAATAGGTTCAGATCTGAAAGCATGGCATCCGGGCCCTAGTGACAAGCATTAGGCATAGCAAAGTCATAGCAACATCAATCTCAGAACATAATGGATACTAAAGATCAAACACTAACAAAACTAACTCGATTACATGATAAATCTCATCCAACCCATCACCGTCCAGCAAGCCTACGATGGAATTACTCACGCACGGCGGTGAGCATCATGAAATTGGTGATGGCGGATGGTTGATGATGACGACGGTGACGAATCCTTCTCTCCGAAGCCCCGAACGGACTCCAGATCAGCCCTCCCGAGAGGTTTTAGGGCTTGGCGGCGGCTCCGTATCGTAAAACGCGATGATTTCTTCTCTCTGATTATTTTCTCTCCGAAAGCAAATATATAGAGTTGGAGTTGGTGTCGGAGGGTTTCCAGGGGGCCCACGAGGTAGGGGCGCGCCCCCCACCCTCGTGAGAAGGGTGTGGGCCCCCTGGTCTTCATCTTTGGCAAGGATTTTTTATTATTTTTTCTAAGATGTTCCGTGGAGTTTCAGGTCATTCCGAGAATATTTGTTTTCTGCACATAAAACAACACCATGGCAATTCTGCTGAAAACAGTGTCAGTCCGGGTTAGTTCCATTCAAATCATACAAGTTAGAGTCCAAAACAAGGGCAAAAGTTTTTGGAAAAGTATATACGATGGAGACATATCAACTCCCCCAAGCTTAAACCCTTGCTTGCCCTTAAGAAATTCAGTTGGCAAACTGAAAAAAGAAAGAAAGAAAAACTTTTACAAACTCTGTTTGCTCTTCTTGTTGTAACTATGTCAAGCCACCATTCAAGTTTTCAGCATAGATCATAACTAACCACATTTGCAATAATTCTCAGGTCTCATAATTAGTCGTATCAATAGCATAATCAACTAGCAAGCCATAATAATAAATCTCGGATGACAACACTTTCTCAAAACAATCATAGTATGATATAACAAGATGGTATCTCGCTAGCCCTTACTGAGACCGCAAAACATAAATGCAGAGCACCTTTAAAGATCAAGGACTGACTAGACATTGTAATTCATGGTAAAAGATATCCAATCATAGTCATACCCAATATAAATTAACAGTGATGAATGCAAATGACGGTTGTGCTCTCCAGCTAGTGCTTTTTAATAAGAGGGTGATGACTCAACATGAAAGTAAATGGATAGGCCCTTCGCAGAGGGAAGCAGGGATTTGTAGAGGTGCCAGAGCTCGGTTTTGCAATAGAGATAAATTGTATTTTGAGTGGTATACTTTCATTGTCAACATAACAACTAAGAGATGGCGATATCTTCCATGCTAAACACATTATAGGCGGTTCCCAAACGGAATGGTAAAGTTTATACTCCCCCTCCACCAACAAGCATCAATCCATGGCTTGCTCGAAACAACGAGTGCCTCCAACATACATTAGGTCCCAAGGGGAGTTTTGTTTGCAATTAATTTTGATTTAGTTTGCATAAAGCATGGGACTGGGCATCCCGGTGACCAGCCATTTTCTCGTGAGTGAGGAGCGGAGTCCACTCCTCTTGAGAATAACCCGCCTAACACGGAAGATAAGGACAGCCTTAGTTGATACATGAGCTATTCGAGCATACAAAACAGAATGTTTATTTGCAGGTTTAGAGTTTGGCACATACAAATTTACTTGGAACGGCAGGTAGATACCGCACATAGGAAGGTATGGTGGACTCATCTGGAATAACTTTGGGGTTTAAGGGATTGGATGCACAAGCAGTATTCCTGCTTAGTACAGGTGAAGGCTAGCAAAAGACTGGGAAGCGACCAACTAGAGAGCGACAACAGCCATGTACATGCATTAAAATTAATAAACATTGGATGCAAGCATGAGTAGGATATAATCCACCATGAACATAAATATCGTGAAGGCTATGTTGATTTTGTTTCAACTACATGCGTGAACATGTGCCAAGTCAAGTCACTTAAATCATTCAAAGGAGGATACCACCCCATCATACCACATCATAATCATCGCAATAGCATGTTGGCACACCAGGTAAATCATTATAACTCATAGCTAATCAAGCATGGCACAAGCAACTATCATCTCTAATTGTCATTGCAAACATGTTTATTCATAATAAGCTGAATCAAGAACGAGGGACTCATCATATTTACAAAAACAAAAGAGGTCGAGTTCATACCAGCTTTTCTCATCTCAGTCAGTCCATCATATATCATCATAATTGCCTTTCACTTGCACGACCGAACGGTGTGAATAATAATAAGGGTGCACGTGCATTGGACTAAGCTGGAATCTGCGAGCATTCAATAAACAGGAGAAGACAAGGCAATATGGGCTCTTGGTTAAATCAACAATAATGCATATAAGAGCCACTTGAACAATTTAATTATGGTATTCTCCTACTGACCCCCAAATAAAAGAAAAGGAATAAAACTATTTACATGGGAAAGCTCCCAACAAGCAAAAGAAGAACGGGAAATATTTTTGGGTTTTCTTTTTAATTATTACTACTACAGCAGAAAAATAAACTAATACTAATTTTTTTGGTTTTTCTTAAGGTTTAACAATGGATATTACAGTGAAAAAGTATGAGCACCGACATCTAGTAATGAGTGTGTGTAAAAATAAATGTAATGTCGGTCAGAAATACGTACTCCCCCAAGCTTAGGCTTTTGGCCTAAGTTGGTCTATTGCCAGGGATAGCCTGGCGGATACCCGTAAGTGTAGCTGGGGTCGTACTGCGATGAAGAATAGTTGGGATCATACTGATGTGCAGCGGTTATCGCCTGCTGAGCTGCAGCGTGGAGTCGAGTTGCCTCCGCTCTCCTCCTCGTACTCTTCTGCCTCCTCTCTGGTAATAACATATCTTTCTTTTGTCTGTGAATCAAAGAAGGCAGGAACAGGGAGAGTAATACGGAAAACACGTCGTTTATCAAAAATTAAACGATATAAGAGAGGTGATTCAGGCCTCTCGACAAATTGGTGCGAAGCCATAGAGTTATAATCTAAATATGCAGGAGGCAACTCTGTATCACCCTCACGAATGTCTATTTCAAGAAAATGAGCTAAGCGGGTTGCAAAAATTCCTCCAAAGAAATCTCCATTATGTCTATTATGATGCAACCTACGAGCTACAATAGCTTCCATATGATAAGATTGGTCTCCTAACACAGCACTCCTAAGAATGCTAAGATCAGGGACACACATGTGACATGCTTCATCCTTAGCATTTATGCATCTACCGATGAAGAGAGCAAAATAATGTATAGCAGGAAAGTGAATGCTCCCTATGGTAGCCTGCGTTATATCTCTAGATTCCCCCATAGTTATACTAGCAAGAAAGTTTCTAAATTCAGATTTAGGGGGATCCCTAACACTACCTCATGATGGAAGTTTGCAAGCAGAAGTGAAATCCTTTAAGTCCACGGTATAAGATTTGCCATAAAGATCAAACATGACTGAAGGAGAATTACGCGAAGATGAATACTCAAACCTCCTCACAAATGAACTTGTGAGATCATGATACTGGGGGCATTTGTTAGCCTCAAAATCCTCAAGACCGGCATTGTGCAAATATGCTTTGAATTCTTCTTTAATTCCCGCACGGTCCATAAAATTTTCCGACGGCCACTCGCAAGGTCGTACTGGAGCGTCTCTTGGTGGATCCTTGTCAGCATCGCGCATAGCAATCCTGGGTCCTTGCTTCTTAGAGGAACCACCTTGGAACATCTTCCTAAGCATATTGTTTTTCTCTAAAAAATTCTGAAATTTTTAGTAACTTCAAACAAAAGTGAACCAACTTCAATAATATTGATAGCAACTACTCATACAAGTGCCTAGAGCCTAAATCAAGCATTATAACTACTTGGAACCATATAAATTTTGGTCACTAGCAGCCTCCCCAAGCCACGTAGGATTCCAGCATGGCAAGCTGACGTGGATAAGAATCAGCCCGGTCCGATTAGGTGTCTATATGGGTTGTGACGCCCAAGACCAGAGCTTCAGACGCCTTCCATGTTTTCCGAGTTTCGTTGTGTGATTTGTTTTTGCTTGCATGTTGCATTGCATCATGTGCATGGCATCATGTCATCGTGTCATTAATCTTTTGCATCTCAACTAAATAAATGGCATGGATCTTTGATCCATTTAAATTGAGGGAATTCACATGGTGAGTTCTCTTTATAACATATCCTCCTAATATTTAGGGAGCTATTACAAAATATTCCATTAACTTGGAATCACCCATAAAACAATTGCACTATCTTCAACTCTTCCCTTACCCGGCTCAATCTCCTATCCTTCCTTTTCGACCTTTTAAGTTAAATTGCAAATTGGGTTGCAATTTTACTTTCTCCATTAATGTTCCAAATCTTCCCATAAATCACATATATTGTGTAGGGTCACCTCCTATAATTTTAACCCATTTGGAGTTCATTTGAATGGGTTTTGAAATTTGAACTTGCCGAGTTAAATCCAACGCGTGTGGATTTTACTTCCTCTAATAATCCTCAGGCCATTTTTGTCAAATTCCTCCTATTTTTGCGAGTCCGGGAATTTATCCGCGTGTCAAACTCCTTCCCCTATCCTCCCTTTCTTTTCTTTCTTATCTTTGTGCTGTTTTTTTTTCTTTCTTGAGAAGAGAGGTAGAGAGGAGAGACCGCAGCCCACCAACTTGGCCAGGCCCAGCCGTGGTCGGCAGAACAGCCAGGCCGACCGGCCTCCCAGGCCCATATGCCCCTCCTAACCCTAGCTAGCCCAGCGCCCGACCGCAGCTCATCTCCCTCTCGTTCCCACGCGCACCGTCCTCCCTCTCGATCCCTTCTCTCTCCCTCGTTCCCTCCCAACGCCGCCGCGCACACACACACACACCCGCACAGCGCCCCGCAGCCAGCGCCAGGAGCTCGCGTCCCCTTGCCTCCCTCTACCGCACCGCATCGCCGGATCGCCGCTGCCTCCCTGCCTCTGGCGAGGGGCGCTGCCATGTACCTTCTCGTGGACCGCACGACCATGGAGACCACCGTGCCGGCCCCCAAGCGCATCGCCTGTGCTCCTTCCCTGCCTCAGACGCCTCGCCGTCCGTCTTTTCGCTGGAGCACGTTCCAACTTCACCTCCGCCGCCCGGTCCGCCTCAGCGCCTCCTCCCGCTCGTGCCTCCTCCTGCCTCGTCCTTGTTCCCACGTTGCCGCCGTTTTTCCCCGTACAGGAGGTCGTCCATGGAAGCCGCTTCCTCGGCTTCTTCTTCGTGCGGATCCCTCCCCGTGCCTCTGCTTCGCGCCTCCCGAGCAGTGCCTGGATGCTCTTCCTCCCGCTGCGACCAGGAGCGCCGCCACCAGCTCTCCGCCTCGCCCCGTTTGCCGCCGCCGCCGCCTGCTGTTGTCCCCAGCGCCTCCAGCCGTGCGCCCCTGCCTTCGTTGCCATTGACCCGAGCTCCGCCGTGACCTCAAGGCCAGGGGCGCCCTGCCTCCTTGTCCACCATGTGCTCCGTCGCCCACGGCCGAGCACCTCAAGACCAATCCCCTTTTTCCCGTTGTTGCGAACGGTTGCATGAGCATGACCCAGTTTCGAAACGAAAGTCGATGCCTCCGTTGCACCCATCCCAAGCGAGAGTATTCTGGATTCGTCAAGTACAACTACATGATGACACGTCAAGTACCTCTACCTTCGTCTTCGGAATCGCCACGTCGCCAAGTACCTCGAAGCGCGATGCCTAGAATGATTACCGTCGCCGAAAACCCATGAACCAAAAACATCAAGTTCGACTACCGTCGCAAGGATGAGACCGGCAAGTCCGAAGACCCAAGTACCACGCCGCCAAGTAGTCCTACGCGTGAAGGCGCCAAGACCGTTTTGGGATTCACCAAGTACCGCTACCGATGACTCAAACATCTATGAAAACGTGTACCACTACCGCCGACCGAACGTCTATAAAACATGTATAGTTGACCCTCGAAGAACCGTGGACGTCAAGTTTCTTGTGTTGACCCCGAACACCTACGGAGTGTGAACATCTACGAACCGAGAACGACTACTTCCACTATCGCCGTCGCGTGAACGACTACTTCCACTACGAACTCGTTTCTCCCGAAACGCTTGCTTCGAAGGTATAACCCCGAGACGACCGCCCGTGTACGAATGCATGTGTGATGTATGAGATGGTTGTGGTTGCACCATGTCCGAGTTGTTCTTTGCGAGTTCCTCGTTTCCTTGTCGTCGACATGTGGGAACCCGGTATTCTGGAGCACCCCACCGTTCATCGCACAACACGCTCCCGCCACACTACCTTTTGCACCGGTATCTCCATGAGCTACCGGAACCGATATGGTGCCGTGGCATCATTTTCGTATTCATCACCGTGACACCCTTTCTTTCCACCACGGTGACAAAATGCCTCACATCTTATCATGTCAACATTTTCATAAAATTGCTTAAAACTTGCAATGTCATCCGCATCATGATAACAACTTCAAGAATGTTGACTTTGTTGTTTGCTTCAAATTTCTTAATGCTTATGGGGATTTACCAAAATTGTTGTTTGTTATATCCGGCCCCATTTAAATTGTTTAGATAGTATATTTTTGCTATGATTCACCTCTTGCCATGTTAACCAACATTTAATATTGTTGGTACCTAACCGGGAGTGAACTAAATAATCGAATGTGGGGTTTCGTCAATATGCAACTCGTTGCATATTGAGCTCCACTTAACTTTTGGTGTTGTTTGTTGCACTTTGCCATGCCATGCCTCTTTAAACCGAACATGCATCATACTTGATTGTGCATCATGCCATGTTTATGTGATAGTTGTTTACTATGTTGCTTGCTTCTTTCCGGGTTGCTTCTCTCGTTAGCTTCGGTTACGTTCCGGAGTTGTGAGGATTCGTTCGACTACATCCGTTTGTCTTCTTCATGGACTCGTTCTTCCTCCTTGTAGGATCTCAGGCAAGATGACCATACCCTCGAAATCACTTCTATCTTTGCTTGCTAGTTGCTCGCTCTATTGCTATGTCGCGATACCTACCACTTGCTATATCATGCCTCCCATATTGCCATGTCAAGCCTATAACCCACCTTTCTTAGCAAACCGTTGTTTGGCTATGTTACCGCTTTGCTCAGCCCCTCTTATAGCATTGATAGTTGCAGGTGAAGATGAAGTTTGTTCCTTGTTGGAACATGGATATTGTTGGGATATCATTATTATATCTTGTTTACTTTAATGCACCTATACACTTGGTAAAAGGTGGAAGGCTCGGCCTTATGCCTGGTGTTCTCTTCCACTCTTGCCTCCCTAGTTTCCGTCATACCGGTGTTATGTTCCTTGATTTTGCGTTCCTTGCACGGTTGGGTGTTATGGGAACCCTTGACAGTTTGCTTTGAATAAAAACTCCTCCAGCAAGGCCCAACCTTGGTTTTAATATTTGCCACCTAAGCCTTTTTCCCTTGGGTTCTGCAGACTCAAGGGTTATCTGTATTTTAAACCCCCGGGCCAGTGCTTCTCTGAGTGTTGGTCCAACCTGAGCGATGTCCGGCGCCCCCTGGGCAACCAGGGTCTATGCCAATGGTAACCCACAAGTATAGGGGATCGCAACAACTTTCGATGGTAGAGTATTCAACCCAAATTTATTGATTCGACACAAGGGGAGCCAAAGAATATTCTCAAGTATTAGCAGCTGAGTTGTCAATTCAACCACACCTGGAAACTTAGTATCTGCAGCAAAGTGTTTAGTAGTAAAGTAATATGATAGTGGTGGTAGCAGCAACAAAAGTAAAGACAACAAAAGTAATGTTTTTGGTATTTTGTAGTGATTGTAACAGTAGCAGCGGGAAAGTAAATAAGCGTAAACCAGTATATGGAAAACTCGTAGGCACCGGATCAGTGATGGATAATTATGCCGGATGCGGTTCATCATGTAACAGTCATAACATAGGGTGACACAGAACTAGCTCCAATTCATCAATGTAATGTAGGCATCTATTCCGTATATAGTCATACGTGCTTATGGAAAAGAACTTGCATGACATCTTTTGTCATACCCTCCCGTGGCAGCGGGGTCCTATTGGAAACTAAGGGATATTAAGGCCTCCTTTTAATAGAGAACCGGAACAAAGCATTAGCACATAGTGAATACATGAACTCCTCAAACTATGGTAATCACCGGGAGTGGTCCTGATTATTGTCACTTCGGGGTTGCCGGATCATAACACATAGTACGTGACTATAGACTTGCAAGATCGGATCAAGAACTCACATATATTCATGAAAACATAATAGGTTCAGATCTGAAATCATGGCACCCAGGCCCTAGTGACAAGCATTAGGCATAGCAAAGTCATAGCAACATCAATCTCAGAACATAATGGATACTAGGGAAACCCTAACAAAACTAACTCGATTACATGATAATCTCATCCAACCCATCACCGTCCAGCAAGCCTACGATGGAATTACTCACGCACGACGGTGAGCATCCTGAAATTGGTGATGGAGGATGGCTGATGATGACGACGGCGACGAAACCCCCTCTCCGAAGCCCCGAACGGACTCCAGATCAGCCCTCCCGAGAGGTTTTAGGGCTTGGCGGCGGCTCCGTATCGTAAAACACGATGATTTCTTCTCTCTGATTTTTTTCTCTCCGAAAGCAAATATATAGAGTTGGAGTTGGCGTCGGAGGGTTTCCAGGGGCCCATGAGGTAGGGGGCGCGCCCTAGGGGGGCGCCCCCCACCCTCGTGAGAAGGGTGTGGGCCCCCTGGTCTTCATCTTTGGCGAGGATTTTTTATTATTTTTTCTAAGATGTTCCGTGGAGTTTCAGGTCATTCCGAGAATATTTGTTTTCTGCACATAAAACAACACCATGGCAATTCTGCTGAAAACAGCGTTAGTCCGGGTTAGTTCCATTCAAATCATACAAGTTAGAGTCCAAAACAAGGGCAAAAGTGTTTGGAAAAGTAGATACGACGGAGACGTATCAGCCAACCTGACGTCTGGCTCATCTGGTGTGCCCAGAGAACGAGATATGTGCAGCTCCTATCGAGATTTGTCAGCACATCCAGGCGGCTTTGTTGGTCTTGTTTTGCCATTATCAAAATGTCTTGTAGCCGGGATTCCGAGTCTGATCGGGTCTTCCTTGGAGAAGGAGTATCCTTCGTTGACCGTGAGAGCTTGTGATGGGCTAAGTTGGGACACCCATGCAGGGTTTTGAACTTTCGAAAGCCGTGCCCGCGGTTATGGGCAGATGGGAATTGCTTAATATCCGGTTGTAGAGAACTTGACACTTAACTTAATTAAAATGCATCAACCGCGTGTGTAGCCGTGATGGTGTCTTTCTGGCGGAGTCCGGGAAGTGAACACGGTTTTGGTGTTATGCTTGAACGTAAGTATACTCGGGATCACTTCTTGATCATTTCTAGTTCACGACCATTGCTTTGCTTCTCTTCTCGCTCTTATTTGCGTAAGTTAGCCACCATATATGCTAGTGCTTGCTGTAGCTCCACCTCATTACCCTTTCCTACCCATAAGCTTAAATAGTCTTGATCTCGCGGGTGTGAGATTGCTGAGTCCTCGTGACTCACAGATACTTCCAAACAGTTGCAGGTGCCGATGATACCAGTTCACGTGACGCAACCCAACTCAAGTGGGAGCTCGATGAAGATCTTGATCGTCGTTTTGTTTCATTTCTTGTTCATCAGTAGTGGAGCCCAGTTGGGGCGATCGGGGATCTAGCAATTGGGGTTGTCTTTTCTTTATTTTGGTTCCGTAGTCAGACCTTGATTGTATTTTGGATGATGTAATGCTATATTTATGTATTGTGTGAAGTGGCGATTGTAAGCCAACTCTTTATCCATTTATTATTCAGTACATGGGATGTGTAAAGATTACCCCTCTTGCGACATGCCTACTATGCGGTTACGCCTCTAAGTCGTGCTCCGACACGTGGGAGATATAGCCGCATCATGGGTATGACAAGTTGGTAATCAGAGCCTTCCCCGACTTAGGAGCCCCTGCTTGATCGAATCGCTGACGTTGTTGAGTCTAGACAAAATGTTTTGAGTCTTATAGGTTTATATACATCGAAGATTAGGATTCTTTTTACTCCTTGGTCCCTTCGTCGCTCTGGTGAGGCCTCCTGACGTAGACTTTTGACCCTTCTCTTCTCAAATTTCACTAAAAAAATTAGGATCACACGGGTATCTTGGAATTGTTCCAATGGTTTTGTGACGAGAACATTGTTCTTGGTGCCTCCTGACATTTAGGGGTTGTGGCAGTGTCCCGGGGAGTTGAGCTCCGAGGTGTTGTCGTCACAATTTTATCGTTGCAGTTCTGGAATACCTGAGTTTCGCCAACATCGAAAATCTCCTTTATGCAGTTGTTGGTGAGATAACCTCGGCGTCACCCAGTACTGGGGCGGGAGTTCGGGAGTATTGCCATAACTCGTATAATGGATGCTTTTTGAAGGTTGAGGTAAACGATTTCCAAAGGTTTCTTGGTTATGTGTTGAAGGATGGATACAGCTGGATGTAGGATTTGTTAGTTTTGGGTGAGATATTATGCTTCCCCTGTATCCCCAACACCTGATTGCATAACCAGAAAGTTTCGGAGTTTATAAGTGGGAATTCAAGTAGCTCCTAGAATATCTTTCTAACAAACACATGATATGATATGGGGTCTATCATATGTTTGTTTCCGGCTTATTCTGCAAGCCAATCTTTGTTTTGTTTTGAGTTGTGGTATTCGAGTTGCTTCAATTTCAATTGTTGATTCCATACCTTCCCTAAGTGGTGTTCTCATATTTCTATGTGAATACCAATCCTTCTTGATCATCAAGTTTGTCATGTCAGTTTTTTCAAACCGGTGTGCTTCTCTTCAAGTGGTTTCGACATCCGCAAGATCAATTATCAGTTCTTCTCAACGGTGCTCATTTCATTCATCCCAAATTGTCTTTGTTTTCCCACCCTCCCACCATTTTTCTTCAAGGATTCAGATTTCTTAATCATGTATCCTTTTATTTGTGAGAAGTCTCTTCAGTCCTTTCTTTCAATGTTCTTATCCGGTGATTCTCATGAACATTCTAACGGAGCTTCAAGTCCATCATTCTTCGTTCTTTTCCTTCTCTGGTGGATTCAATTCAAGCTTTGGTATTGAGCAGAGTCCTTTCATTTTTCCCAATGCTTTTCTTATGCCAGTGCACCTCATAATCATTCCCCACTTGCTATTCAATTGTTCCGGTGTCCTGAAGATATCTCAGAAGATTCAAGTTTCCATTCTCAATTCGTTAAAGCTCTTTCGAGATTGTTATCGCATTCAAGCCATTTAATTCAACAGGTGCAATCTCTCTTTTCAAGAAATCATTCAACGGTGTTTCTTTTGAGTGGGCCCTAACCCAGAGGTCTTTTTCTAGGATCTTACCTGACTCTTCTTATTTTCCTGGAGCTATCCCTAAATTTCTTTTCGAAGTTTGACATAAGAATGAATTATCATCAGTCATATGTATTTCTCCAAGATCTTTCATATTCTTTTCACCGTTGGCTCAACCTTTCTATTCGTAATCCCGGAGTGTCTAAACAATTCTTGATGGTGTTTTTCATCGTCATTCTCTGGATTTGAAGAACGAAGAAGAATTTTTTTCTCTAAATCTTGGTCCGTTCTCTTGAAGATTCATGGTTCTAGCCTTATGCCATCCTCTCATAATTATTTCCGACTGTGAGAATTCTTTCCACCTATCCGGAGCAATTCAAGAGTCTTTTTCAGTTTGATCATCCGGAGCCCATCATCTTAGATTTATTCATTACAGCTTTCATCTCTCGTTCTCCAAATCTTACCGGTGCTTCGTTCAAGTATCCCCTAATCAGCTCGGGCTCTCTTCGTTCACTTGTATCTAAATTCTCTCAAGCATCTTCGTTCATTTGCTAATTCTTCCCGGTGTTTCTTTATATTTTTTTCTTTGTTCATTTTCAATTCTTACGGTGGTTTGCTCAAGATTCTATTCCATGGTTATCATATCAATCCATTCGTTCTTTCCAATCCTACCGGTGGTTCACTGAAGACCTTCTCAAGTTTGCGCTATATCTATCTTAATCATTTCTACGAGAATAAGTAGTATGCCAAATCCTTTTCTTGTCATCAATTTAAATTGGTGAAGGATGCGCATAACATAATTCTTATTCTTGATTCGTCCAAGCAATGGACTCATCTTCCAGAGTTTGTTCACGATGAGTAAATTCTCGGTTTCAATTGTTCCATCTTTTTCTTCCCGGAGTTCCAAGCTCTTGCAATTATATCACCACAGAGATTCATCTAAATCATTGCAAGGCTTCACCTTATGTTCTCAACTTCTCTTTCTTTTATCATCCTTTTGTTACCGGAGTTCTTCATGGAGGTTCTACATGATGGTTCACCAAGGATTTAATTCCTTCTCGAAGTGCTCATCAAGATTCTTTTCAGAGGAGCTCAAGTATTCTTCCTCTTGCATTCTGATACGTCTCCGTCGTATCTACTTCTCCAAACACTTTTGCCCTTGTTTTGGACTCTAACTTGTATGATTTGAATGGAACTAACCCGGACTGATGCTGCTTTCAGCAGAATTGCCATGATGTTGTTTTATGTGCAGAAAACAAAAGTTCTCGGAATGACCTGAAACTCCACGGAATATCTTACAATAAATAATAAAAAATCCTTGCCAAAGATGAAGACCAGGGGGCCCACACCCTTGCCACGAGGGTGGGGGCGCCCCCACCCCCTAGGGCGCGCCCCCTACCTCGTGGGCCCCCTGGAGACCTCCCGACTCCAACTCCAACTCTATATAACTGTTTTCGGGGAGAAAAAAATAGGAGAGAAGAAATCATCGCGTTTTACGATATGGAGCCACCGCCAAGCCCTAAAACCTCTCAGGAGGGTTGATCTCTAGTCCGTTCGGGGCTCCGGAGAGGGGGATTCGTCGCCGTCGTCATCATCAACCATCCTCCATCACCAATTTCATGATGCTCACTGATACGTCTCCAATGTATCTATAATTTTTGATTGCTCCATGCTATATTATCTACTGTTTTGGGCAATATTGGGCTTTATTTTCCAATTTTATATTATTTTTGGGACTAACCTATTAACCGGAGGCCTAGCCCAGATTTGCTGTTTTATGCCTATTTCAGTGTTTCGAAGAGAAGGAATATCAAACGGAGTCAAAACGGAACAAAATCAACTGGAGAAGTTATTTTTGGAAGGAAACCTACCGGATAGACTTGGACCCTACGTCAGAAGATGAAGGAGGAGCTCACGAGAGTAGGGGGCGCGCCCCCTGCCTCGTGGCCCCCACTTTGGTCCACCGACGTACTCCTTTCACCCATATATACCTACGTATCTTAAAACTTCCAGAACAGAGATTAGATCGGGAGTTCCGCCACCAGAAGCCTCCGTAGCCACCGAAAACCAATCTAGACCCATTCCGGCACCCTGCCGGAGGGGGCAATCCTTCTCCGGTGGCCATCTTCATCATCCCGGTGCTCTCCATGACAAGGAGGGAGTAGTTCTCCCTCGGGGCTGAGGGTATGTACCAGTAGCTATGTGTTTGATCTCTCTCTCTCGTGTTCTTGAGATGATACGATCTTGATGTATCGCGAGCTTTGCTATTATATTTGGATCCTATGATGTTTCTTCCCCCCTCTACTCTCTTGTAATGAATTGAGTTTCCCCTTTGAAGTAATCTTATCGGATTGAGTCTTTAAAGATTTGAGAACACTTGATGTATGTCTTGCCGTGAGTATCTGTGGTGACAATGGAATGCCACGTGATTCACTTGATGTATGTTTTGGTGATCAACTTGCGGGTTCCGCCCATGAACCTATGCATAGGGGTTGGCACACGTTTTAGTCGTGATTCTCCGATAGAACTTTGGGGCACTCTTTGAGGTCCTTTGTGTTGGTTGAATAGATGAATCTGGGATTGTGTGATGCATATCGTATAATCATGCCCACGGATATTTGAGGTGACATTGGAGTATCTAGGTGACATTAGGGTTTTGGTTGATTTGTGTCTTAAGGTGTTATTCTAGTACGAACTCTAGGGCTGTTTGTGACACTTATAGGAATAGCCCAACAGATTGATTGGAAAGAATAACTTTGAGGTGGTTTCGTACCCTACCATAATCTCTTCATTCGTTCTCCGCTATTAGTGACTTTGGAGTGACTCTTTGTTGCATCTTGAGGGATAGTTTTATGATCCAATTATGTTAGTATTGTTGAGAGGACTTGCACTAGTGAAAGTATGAACCCTAGGCCTTATTTCCTATCATTGCAATACCGTTTATGCTCACTTTTACCATTAGTTACCTTGCTGTTTTTATAATTTCAGATTACAAATACCTTTATCTACTATCCATATACCACTTGTATCACCATCTCTTCGCTGAACTAGTGCACCTATAAAATTTACCACTGTATTGGGTGTGTTGGGGACACAAGAGACTCTTTGTTATTTGGTTGCAGGGTTGCTTGAGAGAGACCATCTTCATCCTACGCCTCGTACGGATTGATAAACCTTAGGTCACCCACTTGAGGGAAATTTGCTACTGTCCTACAAAACCTCTACACTTGGAGGCCCAACAACGTCTACAAGAAGAAGGTTGTGTAGTAGACATCACTCACCGCCGTGCGTGAGTAATTCCATCTTAGAATTGCTGGACGGTGATGGGTTGGATGAGATTTACCATGTGATCGAGTTAGTTTTGTTAGCGTTTGATCCCTAGTATCCACTATGTTCTGAGATTGATGTTACTATGACTTTGCTATGCTTAATGCTTGTCACTAGGGCCCGGGTGCCATGATTTCAGATCTGAACCTATTATGTTTTCATCAATATATGAGAGTTCTTGATCCTATCTTGCAAGTCTATAGTCACCTATTATGTGTTATGATTCGTTAACCCCGAAGTGACAATAATCAGGATACTTACCGGTGATGACCGTAGTTTGAGGAGTTCATGTATTCACTATGTGCTAATGCTTTGTTCCGGTTCTCTATTAAAAGGAGGCCTTAATATCCCTTAGTTTCCATTAGGACCCCGCTGCCACGGGAGGGTAGGACAAAAGATGCCATGCAAGTTCTTTTGCATAAGCACGTATGACTATATTCGGAATACATGCCTACATTACATTGACGAATTGGAGCTAGTTATGTGTCACCCTATGTTATGACTGTTACATGATGAACCGCATCTGACATAATTATCCATCATTGATCCGATGCCTACGAGCTTTCCATATAGTGGTTTACGCTTATTTACTTTCCCATTGCTATTGTTACAATCACTACAAAATACCAAAAACATTACCTTGCTTTCGTTACCCTTTTGTTACCATTACCATCACTATCATATTACTTTGCTACTAAACACTTTGCTGCAGATACTAAGTTTCTAGGTGTGGTTGAATTAACAACTCAGCTGCTAATACTTGAGAATATTCTTTGGCTCCCCTTGTGTCGAATCAATAAATTTGGGTTGAATACTCTACCCTCGAAAGCTATTGCGATCCCCTATACTTGTGGGTTATCAAGACTAATTTATGGCGCCGTTGCCGGGGAGCATAGCTCTATTCTTTGAGTCACTTGGGATTTATAACTGCTGGACACTATGAAGAATTTGAAAGATGCTAAGATAACAATTTATCCCTCAACTACGAGGGGAGGTAAGGAACTGCCATCTAGCTCTGCCCTTGATTCACCATCTGTTATGAGTCAGCTTGCGACACCTAAACCTGCTTCTGCTATTCGTTCTGATATGTCGCATGTTATTGATGATTCTACTTCTGCTATACATGATACTTATGATGAAACTACTTCTATGCTTGATACTACTGTGCCACTTGGTGATTTTCTCGAGGAACGACTTGCTAGGGCTAGAGAGATTGAAAATATGAATCTGATTATGATGATGAAAGTGATGATGAAGAATCACTTGTTATTTCTGAGGGTTATTTATTTTATCAAGAAGCTTCTTTATCTATTTTTGCTTTCAAAGATAGATATGAACTCAAAAGTTTATTAGCTAAATGGAATAAGCAATCTCTAAATGCTAGGATGAGACCTGACCCTGCTTTTGCTACTTCACCTATCTGTGTTACTGATAAGGATGATGAATTCTCTGTTGATCCTGATATAATTACTTTAGTTGAATCTGATCCTTTTCATGGCTATGAATCTGAAACAGTTGTGGCACATCTTACTAAATTAAATTATATAGCCACCATGTTCACTAATGATGAGAGATCTCGCTACTTTTATATCCTTAAAATATTTCCATTCTCATTAAAGGGTGATGCTAAGATATGGTTTAATTCTCTTGACCCTGGTTGTGTGCGTAGTCTTCAGGATATGATTTATTACTTCTTTGCTAAATATTTCCCTGCTCATAAGAAACAAGCTGCTTTAAAGGAAATATACAACTTTGTGCAAATTAAAGAAGAGAGTCTCCCACAAGGTTGGGGGAGGCTTCTCAAGTTACTTAATGCTTTGCCTGATCATCCTCTTAAGAAAAATGAAATACTTGATATCTTTTATAATGGACTAACCAATGCTTCCAAAGATTACCTTGATAGTTGTGCTGGTTCTCTTTTCAGGGAAAGAACACCGGATGAAGCTGAAATCTTATTGAATAATATGTTGACAAATGAAAATAATTGGGCACCTCCTGAGCCAGCTTCTGCTCCAATTAATGATCCTATTCCTAAACTAACTCCGAAGAAGAGAGGTGTTCTATTTCTCAGTCCCGAAGATAGGCAAGAGGCAAAGAAATCTATGAAAGAAAAAGGTATTAAAGCTGAAGATGTTACGAATTTACTTCCTATTGAAGAAATACATGGTCTTAATTACCGCCTATTGAAGAAACATATGATCTTGATCCTTTACTTATTGAAGAACCTCCAGACCTTGATAACCCGACACAGGTAGTAAAGGTAAATTCTCTCTATAGATATGATAAAGCTGAAATCCCTACTACTAAAATTGCTAGTCAATGCTTGGATGAGTTTGATAATTATATGTTTAAGCAAGAAGACTTCAATGCTTATTTTGGTAGACTATTAAAACAAGATGTTGATATGATTAAATACTTGGGTGATTATATGGCTAATATTAGAGGTGAACTTAAACTTGTTAGCAAACATGCTTCTATGGTTACCACTCAAGTAGAACAAGTACTTAAAGCTCAAAAAGAATTGCTCGATGATATGAATAGTAACATGTTGTTAAAGTGGCCACTAGAACTGGTAGAATGACTCAGGAACCTTTGTATCCTGAAGGCCGCCCTAAGAGAAATGAACAAGATTCTCAGAGAAATAATATTGATGAACCTAGTTCTTCTAAAAGGAAGAAAAAGAAAAATGATAGAACTGTGCAAACTTCTAGTGAACCTATTGCTGAACCACCTGATAATCCAAATGGTATATCTATGTCTGATGCTGAAACACAATCTAGCAATGAACATGAACCTAATGAAAATGTTAATGATGATGTTCATAATGCTGCTCAGCCTAGTAATGATAATGATGTAGAAATTGAACCTGCTGTTGATCTTGATAACCCATAATCAAAGAATCAACTTATGATAAGAAAGACTTTGTTGCTAGGAAACATGGTAAAGAAAGAGAGCCTTGGGTTCAGAAACCCATGCCTTTTCCTCCCAAACCATCCAAGAAAAAGGATGATGAGGATTTTGAGCGCTTTGCTGAAATGATTAGACCTATCTTTTTGCGTATGCGATTGACTGATATGCTCAAAATGAATCCTTATGCTAAGTACATGAAAGATATTGTTACAAATAAAAGAAAGATACCAGAAGCTGAAATTTCCACCATGCTTGCTAATTATACTTTTAAGGGTGGAATAGCAAAGAAACTTGGAGATCCAGGAGTACCTATTATACCATGCTCCATTAAAAGAAACTATGTTAAAACTGCTTTATGTGATCTTACAGCTGGCGTTAGTGTTATGCCTCTCTCTTTATATCGTAGACTTGACTTGAACAAGTTGACACCTACTAAAATATCTTTGCAAATGGATGATAAATCAACTGCTATACCTGTCGGTATTTGTGAGGATGTACCTGTTGTGGTTGCAAACATTACTATTTTAATGGACTTTGTTATTCTTGATATTCCCGAGGATGATAGTATGTCTATTATTCTTGGAAGACCTTTTCTTAATACTGCAGGGGCTGTTATTGATTGCAACAAAGGCAATGTCACTTTTCATGTTAATGGTAATGAACATACGGTACACATTCCGAGGAAACAACCTCAAGTTCATAGTATCAATTCTATCGGAAAAATTCCATCGATTATATTTGGAGGTTTTGAATTTCCTCTTCCTACTGTCAAGAAGAAATATGATATACTTATTATTAGGGATGTGCATATCCCTTTGAGGTAACCTAGTGTTATTTGAAATTTCTCCGGTTTCATGTTAATTGGAATGAGTTTGTTAACAAGACTTGATCAACCTTGTTAGTGGATTCCTTTTGACGAGCATGAAATGGATGAAAATAGAAGCACAACCTTCTGTACCTGACTTTTACTTTCTGTTATTTATATTAAATAAAGTAAAAATAAATATTTTTCTATCTGTTATCTGATTATCCGTGCAATATAAAAATACCTCGATAATAAAAGTTCTCCAAATGCCCTGAAAATTAAATATGATTTTTTCTAGAATATTTGAGGATTTATGGAACAAAGAACACACCAGGGGGCCAACCACCTTTCCACGAGGGTGGAGGGCGCGCCCACCCCCCTAGGGCGCGCCCCCCTGCCTCGTGGGCCCACGGTGGCCCTCCTCCACTTATTATTTCACTCACACACTCCTTCCTACCCCAAACATGAAAAACCAGCTCAAACCCGAGTCCAAGCTCATTGTGCCGCTATTTTCGATCTCCTTGCTCGAAGCACCTCTCACAAAACTGCTTGGGGAGATTGTTCCTTGGTATGTGACTCCTCCATTGGTCCAATTAGTTTTTGTTCTAGTGCTTTATTCATTGCAAATTTTTGCTGCTTAGGTGACCCTGTTCTTGAGCTTGCATGTCAAATTTATATGGTCAAAAGTAGTTTTGATGCATGATATAGGCTCTAGGCACTTGTAGGAGTAGTTGCTATCAATATTATTGAGTTTGGTTTACTTTTATTTTGAAGTTACTAAAAAATTTCAGAATTTTTCAGTGGAAGAAATATGCTTAGGAAAATGTTCCAGGGTGGTTCTTCAAGGAAGCAAGGACCCAGGCTTGCAATGCGTGATGCTGATGATGAGCCACCAAGAGATGCTCCAGTGCGTCCTTGTGAATGGCCTTCTGAGAACTTTATGGACCGAGCGGGAATTAAGGAAGAATTTAACGCATATGTGTGTCATGCCGGTCTTGAGGACTTTGAGGCAGACAAATGTCCCCAGTATCATGAGCTCACAAGCTCTTTTGTGAGGAGGTTTGAGTATTCATCTTCGCGTAATTCTCCTTCAGTCATGTTTTATCTTTATGACAAATCTTATACCATGGACTTAGAGGATTTCACATTTGCTTGCAAACTTCCACAGTGGGGTAGTATTAGGGATCCCCCTAAATCTGAATTTAGAAACTTTCTCGCTAGTATAACTGTAGGGGAATCTAGAGATATAGCGCAAGCTACCATAGGGACCATTCACTTTCCTGCTATACATTATTTTGCTCTCTTCATAGGTAGGTGAATAAATGCTAAGGATGAAGCATGTCACATGTGTGTCCCTGACCTTAGCATTCTCAGGAGTGCTGTGTCAGGAGACCAATCTTATCATATGGGAGCCATTGTAGCTCATAGGTTGCATCATAATAGATATAATGGAGATTTCTTTGGAGGAATTTATGCAACCCGCTTAGCTAAATTTCTTGAGATAGACGTTCGTGAAGGAGACATGGAGTTGCCTCCTGCTTATTTATATTTTGATTCTATGGTTTCTCACCATTTTGTTGAGAGGAACGAATCGCCTCTCCAGTACTGACTAATTTTTGACAGACGTCGTGCTGTCCATATTACTCTCCCTGCTCCTGCTTTCTTTGATTATCAGGCAAGAGGAGGATATACTATTACCAGAGAGGAGGCAGATGAGTACGAGAGGAGGGCGGAGGCCGCTCGTCGCCACACTGCAGCTTAGGAGATGATAGCCGCTGCATCGCAGTACGACCCCAACTATTATTATGGATACCAGCCGGGCCAGCCATGGCCATAGACCAACTTAGGCCAAAAGCCTAAGCTTGGGGGAGTACGTATTTCTCACCGACATTACATTTATGTTCACACACACTCATTGCTAGATGTCGGTGCTCATACTTTTTCATTGTATCATCCATGCTAGTTTATTTCCTTTTATGCTTTCTTCTTGTGTGTTTAATAAACCTTAAGAAAAACCAAAAAATTAGTTGTAGCTTTTAATTAATTTACTTTCCATGCTTGTAGTAGTAATTAAAATGAAAACCCAAAAACATTTCCTGTTCTTCTTTTGCTTGTTGGGAGCTTTCCCGTGTAAATAGTTTTATTTCTTTTCTTTTTTCTTTGGGGGTCAGTAGGAGAAGACCATTAAATTGATGAAGTGGCTCTTATATGCTTTATTGTTGATTTAACCAAGAGCCCATATTGCTTTGTCTTCTCCTATTTATTAAATGCTCGCATATTCTAGCTTATTCTAATGCACGTGCACTCTTATTATTATTCACATCGTTCGGTCGTGCAAGTGAAAGGCAATTATGATGATATATGATGGACTGACTGAGATGAGAAAAGCTGGTATGAACTCGACCTCTTTTGTTTTTGTAAATATGATGAGTTCATCGTTCTTGATTCAGCTTGTTATGAACAAACATGTTTGCAATGACAATTAGAGATCATAGTTGCTTGTGCCATGCTTGATTAGCTATGAGTTATAATGGTTTACACATGCTATTAAAATGGTTATGATGTGGTATGATAGGGTGGTATCCTCCTCTGAATGATTTAAGCGAATTGACTTGGCACATGTTCACGCATGTAGTTGAAACAAATCAACATAGCCTTCATGATATTTATGTTCATGGTGGATTATATCCTACTCATACTTGCATCCAATGTTTATTAATTTTAATGCATGTACATGGTTGTTATCGCTCTCTAGTTGGTCGCTTCCCAGTATTTTGCTAGCCTTCACCTCTACTAAGCGGGAATACTGCTTGTGCATCCAATCCCTTAAACCCCAAAGTTATTCCAGATGAGTCCACTATACCTTCCTATATGTGGTATCTACTTGCCGTTCCAAGTAAATTTGTATGTGCCAAACTCTAAACCTTCAAATAATCATCCTGTTTTGTATGCTCGAATAGCTCATGTATCAATTAGGGTTGTCTATATCTTCCATGTTAGGCGGGTTATTCTCAAGAGGAGTGGACTCCGCTCCTCGCTCACGAGATAAATGGCTGGTCACTGGGATGCCCAGTCCCATGCTTTATGCAAACTAAATCAAGATAATTGCAAACAAGACTCCCCCTGGGAACTGATGTATGTTGGAGGCACTTGTTGTTTCGAGCAAGCCATGGATTGATATTTGTTGGTGGAGGGGGAGTATAAACTTTACCATTCTATTTGGGAACCGCCTATAATGTGTGTAGCATGGAAGATATCGCCATCTCTTGGTTGTTATGTTGACAATGAAAGTATACCGCTCAAAATATTATTCACCTCTATTTCAAAATCGAGCTCTGGCACCTCTACAAATCCCTGCTTCCCTCTGCGAAGGGCCTATCTATTTACTTTTATGCCGAGTCATCACCCTCTTATTAAAAAGCACTAGCTGGAGAGCACAGCTGTCATTTGCATTCATTATTGTTAATTTATATTGGGTGTGACTATGATTTGATCTCTTTTACCATGAATTGCAATGTCTAGTCAGTCCTTGGTCTTTAAAGGTGCTCTGCATTTATGCTTTGCGGTCTCATAAAGGGCTAGCGAGATACCATCTTGTTATATCATATTATGATTGTTTTGAGAAAGTGTTGTCATCCGAGATTTATTATTATGGCTTGCTAGTTGATTATGCTATTGATATGGGTAATCATGAGACCTGAGAATTATTGCAAATATGGTTAGTTATAATCTTTGCTAAAAACATGAATGCTAGCTTGACATATTTACAACACCAAGAGCAAACAGAGTTTGTAAAAGTTTTTCTTTATTTCTTTCAGTTTGTCAACTGAATTGCTTGAGGACAAGCAAGGGTTTAAGTTTGGGGAGTTGATACGTCTCCGTCGTATCTACTTTTCCAAACACTTTTGCCCTTGTTTTGGACTCTAACTTGTATGATTTGAATGGAACTAACCAGGACTGACGTTGTTTTCAGCAGAATTGCCATGATGTTGTTTTATGTGCGGAAAACAAAAGTTCTCAGAATGACCTGAAACTCCACGGAATTTCTTACAATAAATAATAAAAAATCCTCGCCAAACATGAAAACCAGGGGGCCCACACCCTTGCCACGAGGGTCGGGGGCGCCCCCCCTAGGGGGCGCCCCCTACCTCGTGGGCCCCCTGGAGACCTCCCAACTCCAACTCCAACTCTATATAACTGCTTTCGGGGAGAAAAAATAGGAGAGAAGAAATCATCGCGTTTTACGATATGGAGCCACCGCCAAGCCCTAAAACCTCTCGGGAGGGCTGATGTGGAGTCCGTTCGGGGCTCCGGAGAGGGGGATTCATCGTCGTCGTCATCATCAACCATCCTCCATCACCAATTTCATTATGTTCACCGCCGTGCGTGAGTAATTCCATCATAGGCTTGCTCGACGGTGATGGGTTGGATGAGATTTACCATGTAATCGAGATAGTTTTGTTAGGGTTTGATCCCTAGTATCCACTATGTTCTGAGATTGATGTTGCTATGACTTTGCTATGCCTAATGCTTGTCACTAGGGCCCGAGTGCCATGATTTCAGATATGAACCTATTATGTTTCCATCAATATATGAGAGTTCTTGATCCTGTCTTGCAAGTCTATAGTCACCTATTATGTGTTATGATCCGTTAACCCCGAAGTGACAATAATCGGGATACTTACCGGTGATGACCGTAGTTTGAGGAGTTCATGTATTCACTATGTGCTAATGCTTTGTTCTGGTTCTCTACTAAAAGGATGCCTTAATATCCGTTAGTTTCCATTAGGACCCCGCTGCCACGGGAGGCTAGGACAAAAGATGTCATGCAAGTTCTTTTCCATAAGCATGTATGACTATATTTGGAATACATGCCTGCATTACATTGACGAATTGGAGCTAGTTCTGTGTCACCCTATGTTATGAATGTTACATGATGAACGGCATCCGACATAATTATCCATCATTGATCCGATGCCTACGAGCTTTCCATATACTAGTTTACGCTTATTTACTTTCCCATTGCTATTGTTACAATCACTAGAAAATACCAAAAACATTACCTTGCTTTCGTTACTCTTTTGTTACCGTTACCATCACTATCATATTACTTTGCTACTAAACACTTTGCTGCAGATACTAAGTTTCCAGGTGTGGTTGAATTGACAACTCAGCTGCTAATACTTGAGAATATTCTTTGGCTCCCCTTGTGTCGAATCAATAAATTTGGGTTGAATACTCTACCCTCGAAAGCTGTTGCGATCCCCTATGTGGGTTATCACATTCCGAGGTTCTATTCTCTCTATCTTATGTTTTGGGATGGTGTTATGTCATTTTGACAGCTTCCTTCATGTGTCATGATTCACAAGTTGTCCGGAATGACATATTTTAAACACATCATTTTCAATTCGTTCATGAGATCCTTTGCTATCCATCAATCTCTTCTCTGGAATTATCTTGGGTTATATTTCACCTAAAGCCTTCCCTAAGGATTGTTGCTATTTGTGGTGCTTATAAATGATCCAAGTTCTTCATTTATCCTACCGGTGAGATAAGTTTCCCGTCTCCTTGTTCATATCAATCCAAATCCATTGTTTCCGTTAGTGGCAGAATTTCACCTCATAATTTTGAGATGTCTTCCATAAGCCCACATCAAGCTTCCTTTCGTTGTTGATAATCTAACAACTCCGTTCTAGCATTTGTTGTAAGCGTGCTCTCCCAAGATCTTGTTTCCCTCCGTTCATTCCATTCCATTCTTTCATTTCTTCCGGAGGCATTGTGATGTTGCTCTTTTCTCTCAACATCTCAAATTGTGAGGATCGTGTTCTTTTCATGCTTATCCATTTAACCAGAGTGTTGTGCCCTCTGCTCAAGTTCTTTTTATCTTATCAAGTTTCATATCACTTTTCAATCGGAGTGCTACCCGAATTTGTTCTTCCTTGTTCCTCTTTCCTAACGGAGTGCTTTCAACTTCGTTCGTCTATGTTGTATTCTATCTTTCAATTTGCTCAACCTCGCACGGTTCTTTGGTTTCACTCGTTTGTCGAAGAAGCAACTTAGTTTTACCTTTTCTCTTCCTCTTCCGTTTCTCTCCGGTGCCATCCTAGATCTCGGGACGAGATCCTTTCATAGTGGTGGAGTGTTGTGATGTCCAAGACTAGAGCTTCAGACGCCTTCCATGTTTTCCGAGTTTCGTTGGTTGATTTGTTTTTGCTTGCGTGTTGCATTGCATCATGTGCATGGCATCATGTCATCATGTCATTAATCTTTTGCATCTCAACTAAATAAATGGCATGGATCTTTGATCCATTTAAATCGAGGGAATTCACATGGTGAATTCTCTTTATAACATATCCTCTTAATATTTAGGAAGCTCTTATAAAATATTCCATTAACATGGAATCACCCATAACACAATTGCACTACTCTTCAACTCTTCCCTTACCCGACTCAACCTCCTATCCTTCCTTTTCGACCTTTTAAGTTAAATTGCAAATTGGGTTGCAATTTTACTTTCTCCATTAATGTTCCAAATCTGCCCATAAATCACATCTATTGTGTAGGGTCACCTCCTATAATTTCAACCCATTTGGAGTTCATTTGAATGGGTTTCGAAATTCGAACTTGCCAAGTTAAATCCAACGTGTGTGGATTTTACTTCCTCTAAAAATCCTCAGGCCATTTTTGTCAAATTCCTCGTATTTTTGCGAGTCCGGGAATTTATCCGCATGTCAAAATCCTTCCCCTATCCTCCCTTTCTTTTCTTTCTTATCTTTGTGCTGTTTTTTTCTTTCTTGAGAAGAGAGGTAGAGAGGAGAGACCGCAGCCCACCAATTTGGCCTGGCCCAGCCGTGGTCGGCAGCCCAGCCAGGCCGACCGGCCTCCCAGGCCCATATGCACCTCCTAACCCTAGCTAGCCCAGCGCCCGACCGCACCTCATCTCCCTCTCATTCTCACGCGCGCCGTCCTCCCTCTCGATCCCTTCTCTCTCCCTCGTTCCCTCCCAACGCCGCCGCGCGCACACACACACACCCGCACAGCGCCCCGCAGCCAACACCAGGACTCTCTTGGCTGGGGTCGATGGGTTGGTGTGGTTCTGGCCGTTGCTTCCTCCATTCCCATTACCATTCTTGGTGCCATTGTGATTGTGCAAGCTGCCTCCTCCATGAGTATGCTGGAAATGTCCTCCCGGTCTAGGGGTAAAACGAGGCTTTTGCTGAGCTCCTGAAGTGTGCTTCCCTTGTCCATACTTCCTCTTGCAGTTCTCAATCTCTTGCTGCTTCCCTTCAATCATGAGAGCATGATCTACCAACTCCTGGTAGCTGTTGAAGGTGGCTATCATCAACTACATGCTCAACTCATCATTCAGTCCTTCCAGAAACTCTTCCTGCTTTGCTGCATCAGTTGGAACATCATCTAAAGCAACGAAAGACAAATGGAAAAAGAAACAAGCTTCGTTTACTATTCTGGATCTAAGGCAATTTTTACAGTGGCAAAAACTTGTTTGAGTTGGTTAAACGGAAAGAGAGTTTTGAGACGAAACTCTAGGTGCTTGAATCACCTGTTTCCGATAAACGAGCGAAGGGTTAGACTAAAACGAAAATCGGATCAGAAATCGCGATCAGAAAAATTGCGGATTTAATCTGAGAAAAAGAAAAACGACGAACGTTCGTTAAAACAAACGAGCGGACGAAGGCTCACTATTTAAATAAACTGGAAAAACCGATCTACTAAAAAAACCGAAACTAAACTAAAAAAATGACCAAAATCGTCGAAAAAACCGAACGGTTTTTCGAGAAAAACCGGAGGCGAAAAATACCTCCGGCAACTCCGGCGACGGCGACGGCGGGGGTCCGGCAGCGGGGCGGCGAGGCGGCGGCGGCTAGA
>NC_041392.1:52813840-52831477 GCF_002162155.2 Triticum dicoccoides
GGGGCGGCATGGCGAGGCGGCGGCGGGACGCGGCGGCAGCGGCGGTGCTAGGCGGCTAGGGTTTGAGGGGGGTCCGGCTGGGCCTCCCCGGCTTATAAAGCCGGACGGGCCTAGTGTCCTGGTCGGACACGGCCCGTAGGTCGCTTGCGTTTTTATTAAATAGTTACACTCAAAAAAAACAAAAGGAATACTAAACGGACTCCAAAAATCCCGAAATAAATTTTTTCCGGCTTCTAAAATCAAACCGCACAAGATGAACATTTATTTGGGGCCTAAATGTCACATCCCTAGCTTCTGGTATGCACTAGGCTAGACCTCATGTGTGCATCATGTTTAACTTTTGAATGAACTTGAAATGGGGATTGCTCAAACCCTAGCATTAAAGGAATTCACTAGGTTCACCTAAAAAAACTTTCAAGTAAGTCCAAATGGCTTTCAAAAATGTTCATGATTTTTGACAAAGGTGAAAAACCTCTACCAAAAATGATGCCAATATTTTTGGGCCATTATGGATTTTTGAATAATCCATATTGTATTTGAATTGGGGCATTTAAATACTATTATTATTTTTAAATGCTCCAACAATTCTGAAAATAGTTAAGGGCCTCTGTAATAATTCATTTAATGGCCACAATTATTTGCAGGATTTATTAAAATGATTTGGGCTATAAACTAAATCAGAAACAAAACTACAGAAATAGAAAAGAGAAACAAAATAGAAAAAAAGGGGAGAGAGGCCACCTGGGCCACTTACCTGCTTACCTGCCTGGCCCAGCTTCTCCCGCGGCCCAGCCCAGCCCATCTACCTCGCCGCTCGTCGTCTTCCTCTGCCAGTAGGCAGAGGCGAGGCGTGGCGCGCGCCCAAGAGCCCCGGCCACCTCCTGCTTCGCGCTGGAGGCCGCCCTTCGTCCTAATTCGCGCCACGACGACGCCCCGTGTCCCATCTCTCTTTTCCTTCACTCGCTGCATCCCCTCTCCCTCCTCTGTCTCTCTCCCTCGCTCATCCCCGGACGCACCGAGACCGCCGACGAGCACCACCGGAGCCACCAGCATCCCCATGCCCAGCCAGTTAGGCCACGAGCTCCGCCTTGGATCCGGGAAGCTCTACCACGACGCATGCGACGCCGGGTGCCCTGAAGCCACGCCATCACCGCCATCTTCATTGCCACGGCCGGCGATCGCCGCCGTTCGATTCGCAGCACCGAAGACGCCCCCGAGCTCGCTGACCACCTCATCGGTCTCCCTGTGAGCTCCTGCTGCCTCCTCTTTGCTCGCCCCCTCTGTTCCCGTCCCCTAGCTCCATCTTCCGACCACGGCCGAGCTTGCCGCCGCTGTGCCATGTCGTTGCCGTGGCCAGGGCCATCCCAGCGTGCGCCTGAGCGCGTCACCATGTTCGCCGCCCTCCCAGGAGCCCGCAGCGCCCTTCGGTCTCTCCTCTAGTGCTCTATAGCGCCACCCCAGGATTGCCCGAGCTGCTGCGGCCGCCAAACCTCGTCACCGACCACTTTTCCGGCCACCCCAGCACCTGTCACCGCCACCACTAGATGCGCGCCACTGCGCGCGTTCGAATGCAACAAACCACGGCCGAAACGATGCCATGTGGCTCATTTCCGAGCCCTCCGCCGCGTCTGGACTCGCCGGCGATTAAACGCCGGCGACCGCTGACCCGATGACCGGCGTGGGTTGACCCCACTGCCCGGTTTGACCCCCCCTCTCTCTCACTGACCTGCGGGCCCCGCCCGGCTAATTAGGTTAGGTTAGTTTAACTAAGCTAGGTTAGTTTAGTTAGACACTGACACTCGGGACCCACCGGTCAGGGTTTGACCGGACTGTGCCACGTTGACCTGCTGACGTCATCATGACGTCAGGATGACGCAGTAATGTTTTCTGGATTTATTTTTATTCAGAAAATTCCAGAAAATGCCCAAAACTTCTAAAAATCATAGAAAATTAACCGTAACTCCAAATGAAATAAATTATATATGAAAAATTATCAGAAAAAATTCAAGGAATCCATCTGTACCATTTTCATGCATGTTAGAACAACTTATAGCTGCTGTTTAGCACAAATCATATAAAGGGTATTTAAATATCCACATATGGAGTTTGAATTTGAATCTTGGATTCAAACCAACTTCATTTAATCTGTTGCTAGTTGCATTAGCCCAAAACACATTCATATTGCCATGTCATGATCATGCACCATATTGTGCATTGCATTGATTGTGTTCCCTTCTGTGTTGCCGGTATTTGTCCCCTCTCGATAGACGTGATACCGATGATGCGATTGTTGACACTGATGAAGACTCAATGCTATCTTCAGAAGTGCCAGGCAAGCAAAACCCCCTTGTTCATTCCGATACAATCCTACTCTCTCGCTCCTGCTCTCTTTTACTGCATTAGGACAACACCGATTCATCTGTTACTTGCTGCGGTAGCTGAACCCCTTTATCCTTTGCATGACCTGTCATTCCACAGTAAATAGATGAAACCCACTAGCATGAGTAGGAGTTGTTTGAGCCCTAATGTGCCTACTCATTCATGCTTGTTTGTCATGCCTGCTACTGCTTAGAGTTGAGTCAGGTCTGATTCATACGGGATGAATCAGAGGTGTGTGAACATGTCCTACGATGTGTGAGCTAAGCGTGTGAACACGATTTGGTAAAGGTAGCGGTGAGAGGCCATGTAGGAGTACATGGTGGGTTGTCTCATTGCAGCCGTCCTCAGGAACTGAGTTCTGTGTTTGTGATCCATGATTCAGCTACTACCACGCATTGGGCCCGAAACCAATGGACCCTCTCGGCTTCTTGATCACCCTTGTCCTCTGTCCAGGAGTTGCAAGTAGTTTCTGGTGTTTGTAGTATGCTGGAGGCCGTGCGTAGCGCTGACCGTAGGGGTGGGCTGTGATGCGGTAGGCACGTGGCACGGTGTACCGGGCGCCCGTTTGGTGTCTCGGGAACCCTGTTCACATCGTTTGGGGCTGTGAGCGAAACTCCGGCCGGATCTCCTCATGGATGGAACCCGAATAGGCGATAAACCTGGACTAGAGACTTGAGTGATTAGGTAGGTCGTGGCCGACACCCACGTTGGGCTTCCGCTTGAAGGTTGCCGAGTACATGTCGTGTAAACGGCGGTAAGTGGTGAGAGCGTGTGTGAAGAAGTACACCCCTGCAGGGTTAATATGATCTATTCGAATAGCCGTGTCCGCGGAAAAGGACTTCTGGGTTGCTTATATCAGTTCATAGACAAGTGAAAGTGGATACTCTAAAATACGCAAGATAAGCGTGAGTGCTATGGGTGGCGTTCTCGTAGGGAGACGGGAGCGGATCCATAGTGGTGTATTGGTTGGTGAATATGTGGACTCGTGTGCGCCACCTCAAAAGAGTTACTTGCAGTCGTAGTTTAGGATAGCCACCGAGTCAAAGCTGGCTTGCTGCAGTCAAACTCCACCATCCCCTTTGTTGATAATGATGCATGTGTAGATAGATCTGATGTAAGTCTTGCTGGGTACATTTGTACTCACATTTGCCTATTTTATGTTTTTGCAGAGAGACTTCAGTCTCACTAGTAGTTCCGCTTGGACTTCGACGTTTAGCTTGATACCTCAGCTACGATCTTGTGCCCTCGGCAGGATCTGATCGATAGTCAGGCTTCTCAGCCTTTTTCATTTATAGATGTCTGTACTCAGACATGATAGCTTCCGCTTGTGCTTTGACTTGTATGCTCTGATTGTTGGGTCATGAGACCCATGTTTGTAATATCTCGCTCCTCGGAGCCTATTGAATAAATTACTTGAGTCGTAGAGTCATGTTGTGATGCCATGTTGTACTTGCACATATCGAGCATATTGTGTGTATGCTATTGAAATGCTTGGTATGTGTGGGATCTGACCATCTAGTTGTTTATCTTTAGTAGCCTCTCTTACCGGGAAATGTCTCCTAGTGTTTCCACCGAGCCATGGTAGCTTGCTACTGCTCCGGAACACTTAGGCTGGCCGGCATGTGTCCTTCTTCGTTCCTGTGTCTGTCCCCTCGGGGAAATGTCACGCGATGAATACCGGAGTCCTGTTAGCCCGCTACAGCCCGGTTCACCGGAGTCCTGCTAGCCCAGTGCTACAGCCTGGATTCACTCGCTGATGACCGACACGTTCGATGCTGGGTCATGAATGCCTGTCCCTGTAAGTCTGTGCCACTTTGGGTTTACGACTAGCCATGTCAGCCCGGGCTCCTTATCATATGGATGCTAGCGACACTGTCATATACGTGTGCCAAAAGGCGCAAACGGTCCCGGGCAAAGGTAAGGCGACACCCGTGGGAATATCGTGCGTGAGGCCGCAAAGTGATATGAGGTGTTACATGCTAGATCGATGTGGCATTGAGTCAGGGTCCTGACAGCGTTGGTATCAGAGCTTGACTGCCTGTAGGATTACCAAGCCAAGCTGGTCGAAGTTGAGTCTAGAAATTCTTTAGTTATATAAGGGAATTGATTGTGGGATGGAACGTAAGGCTCTTTTTACTCCTTATACCTCATGGCCTTCTGATCTGAGTCATCATCTTCTCTTCTACGGGGATTAAGAACTAGGCTATCTCTTCTTTCTATCAGGATCACGTGTTACTAATCTGCAGACTTGCAGGATTGATGGTTCTAAGCTTGAGTTCAGTTTCTACTTCTGTATGTTAACTGTTGATCTCGAGACCTTGATATTGTGCTTCTGAGTGGTTATGCCACCATTTTTGTGAATGTCTCAAATCTTTTCTGAGCATTTACAGCCGTTATGCTGTCCGAGTCATTCCAGGTTTCTAAATAGTCTGATGTAGTTGCAAAATCCTTTCCCTCTGGTTTCGATGTTCCTTTATGCCAGCTCAATCACACTAATTGTTGAGTTGAGGTATTCTATTGCCTTGACATTATGTTGGAGTTACTATTATGACCCTAGGTGTCTTAGGGGATCATCTAGTAGTCTAGCCATGATTTATGTTCCAGTGTGATGACTCTGGCCGTCATTATCGAAAGCATCCCGTGATGCTACTTAGTAGTAGGTATTCTGTTCCTTGGGTTTTGAACCCGAGATTCACTCTACTTACTTCATGTTGATAGTGTTTGCTAGTCCCTTTAGGATAGTAGTAACCTTTGCGATACTCCTCGAGGTTCGTGGTACATCCTTCTTCCAATTACCATGAACCATTCTTGGCAGGAGTTCTTCTGAACCAAAAGATGACAACAAGAGTGCTGTCGATGAGTTCTCCATGCTATATTGTGACTCTGCCAGCTCAACCCTTCTGCATGGGTTATCCGGAAGAATTATGTTGAACTTGGTTCGACATACTAGTCTATGCATCCACAACTCAGAAAGTTATATGTTCCTTTGAGTTGTCCCTCTTTAGTTGCATTCTGACCCTCGTCTATCAATTGTTAGTCAAGAGTATGCGTGCGTTCGTTTATCGATGCCTATTACTCTTGTGGTCCGTCAAGCCATTCTGTCCTGAATGACTTGGAGAAACAAACTCCAGTACCTCATCCATATCTAGGATTGGGTCAAAGTAGTTGTATTCCGCAGATCAAATGCCAATCCAGCTTTTGGTTCTGTTCTACCTTGGAGTATTACCATCTTTATATCGGGATTGTTATAGGAATTACACACCATCCTATGAACTCTTGGTACAGTGATACTTCTTGCCATCATTAGTCATTCCTCAGTCTTCGTGTTGATGCAACCGGAATACCGACAAATGAATTGTGATGTGTGAAATCAATACTCCCAGCAACCTCGTTGCTTGGTAGTTAAAGGATAATAATTTCATTCTTAGCATGTTGGTTTTTGAATCATCCTTCTAAGACTTATCGTGCTACCTAGTTCTTATTTCGGTGCACCCTTCGATTGATGAGTTAGGATCTTGTCAAGTCCTCACTCATTGGATTATATCGTCTTGCCCCCAAAAGCGAGATTGTTCTCGAGCTTAGTAACATACCGGTGGTTCGTGATTTTCCGAATATCTTCTCGGAAGTATTACCAGGTTGTCACCTGACTGCTATGTTGAGCTCGTGATCAAGTCGGGTTCTTGTAAACCACCCCTTCTCCAAGAATCCGTGTTGGATACCCTGAGCTAGTTGGTTAAGCTAGACAACAACTTGGAGAGTTGGAAGATAAGAGCTTGCCTGACTTAGTTCGTTCCAAAGGGATATTCTTGTGTAGTGTGTGTTGAAGAAAGATGATATCTTCATCGATTGGTCCCTGTGATCAGTTGCTGGACCTATCATTTCATCTAACCTTTGATTGGAGTATGGGCTATCATCCAATCAGACCAGAACCAACGATATTCGTAATGTTGTCTTACTCGTGGTTGATCCCTCGAGCATACACCATTATAACTTTTGGGTCTGACCAATGCTATCACTTGTTCACTCAACTATGGAATTCCTTTTAAAAGGAAACCCAGATGAATTGTTGTTGAGCCCATTGACAACATCCTTATCTCCTCCATGATTTTGTTGGACATTAAGCTAGTGTTGGAAACTTTGAAAGCATTTTCTTCATGCTAGCTCATGAAGTATTTGTTTGATGAAAGAAGTGACTTCCTCTAGTTCATGTGCATTTGATGCAAGTTGCCGCCGTGGACTCGAGAAAGTCAATGTTGTTTCCTCTGGAATCATCGCAAGTCAGTCATGCACATGTGCGAAGAATTCTGTGGTTTGAAGACTTGCAACCTTCAATCTATATGTATCCCTAGCACACCAAGCCACTGATTGATTTGTTCAAGGAGAAGAAGTTCCTTCTTAAGAGTATACCTTATGCAAGGATTTTGATATCCTCGCTGATGGTTCCCCCTCCTGAACTCGGTAGTGTTTTATTATAACACTACTTTGTGGTCATGCTTGTCTGGGACAGCGTGTTCACATGTTTGTAGCAGAACCAGCTCATGTTTTGGAGCTTGCTATCGTAGTTCATCTCCCGAGAATCCCGCAACGTCATCTCGTCGATTTGTGTTGCAAACTTTCATTTTTCTTCCTAGACTCGATGAGTCTGGAATATCCTGACACCAACCAGATCTGAATCTCAGGCAGATATGATGGTTTGGAACATTTTCCCAAGAACTATAATATTGGTCCCTCGATAACCGGTAAGGTGGATGTCGTGGCCAACACACCCAGCCGAAAGACCTATTATTGTAGTATCTTGATTGAAGAAGTTGGCCACCTCCCCATAAGGATTTCGTAGGAATTACCTCCGTAACTGTTCCTTATGGATTCTATTGCTCCCGAAGTCCGACCTTTTAGTTGATGTTCTAGATATCAAACCATATCTATGAATGGGTTACGCTAGCACATCAAGGAGAACATTAGAAGCGGAGTGCTAAATGTCTCTCGGTCGATCATCCAGATTTTGTTTCCTTGGCCTCGCCAAGGTGAAATCTAAGAAGGTGTTATCTTCCTTTGCATCGGCATCTTCCACCGGTATTCATCATGGTAGTAAGTTGTGTTGCCAGAATCCTTGACACGGATATTGGTAAAACCTTGATGATTATGGAAATGCTCAAGTTCTTGAGAGCACGCTCAAGCGCTAGGTGTTATCTTCGGCACTAACTGGGGATCCTCTCCGTTTCCTCGACAATGCTATGACCTTTACAAACAGTGAATTCACTCCCTATTGTTGGGTTCTTCCCCAGTTACCAGAATCATTCCCAGCATTTGCATTTTGTTCCCAGCTTGCACCGTCAATGTGCCATTCTACCATGGGTCTCTTCCATTTCCGGTGGTAAGCAAGTTCATCCATTACGTTGTCTTCAACAAGGTAATCCACATCATCCAAGTCCAAGTATGCCATTCTACCGACCCCGCCAATGGATTGCTGTGATTTGCCTTAGGCTGATATAGAGAGTCTCAATGATCCCTATATCAAAGGTAATTCTTTTTGCCACCTAAGATAATAATCTACGAATCACCCTTCTCCAGGATGTTTCGTCGTGGTATCATGGCAATTCAACTCCTCGCTACGTGACAACCGTTCACCACCCTTTAAAGCGTGGAATTATTGTCCACCTAGTGAACCTTTGTCATCCGTTTCTTTCCACCCCTCTTGATGTGTATCTCGTGTCTCAACCCGAGAGATGGTGCTATGTCTCATTCCGTGAGTAATCCTGAGTTGTTCGATCTTCGAGAAGATCGACCCTTCCAGAGTCTCCTTCTTCTCTCCATGTCATGTTGGCAGGATTTCTCAGAGTAAGACTTCAAGATAAAGATGGTGTTTGAATCAATGTTCATTTGGCGTGCAACCTGGATCGTGAAGATTATACTAGTCTGCGTTACCCCTTCACCTTACCCTACGCTTGAATCTCGAGACGAGATTCTTGTTTAGTGGGGGTGAGTTGTCACATCCCTAGCTTCTGGTATGCACTAGGCTAGACCTCATGTGTGCATCATGTTTAACTTTTGAATGAACTTGAAATGGGGATTGCTCAAACCCTAGCATTAAAGGAATTCACTAGGTTCACCTAAAAAAACTTTCAAGTAAGTCCAAATGGCTTTCAAAAATGTTCATGATTTTTGACAAAGGTGAAAAACCTCTACCAAAAATGATGCCAATATTTTTGGGCCATTATGGATTTTTGAATAATCCATATTGTATTTGAATTGGGGCATTTAAATACTATTATTATTTTTAAATGCTCCAACAATTCTGAAAATAGTTAAGGGCCTCTGTAATAATTCATTTAATGGCCACAATTATTTGCAGGATTTATTAAAATGATTTGGGCTATAAACTAAATCAGAAACAAAACTACAGAAATAGAAAAGAGAAACAAAATAGAAAAAAAAGGGGAGAGAGGCCACCTGGGCCACTTACCTGCTTACCTGCCTGGCCCAGCTTCTCCCGCGGCCCAGCCCAGCCCATCTACCTCGCCGCTCGTCGTCTTCCTCTGCCAATAGGCAGAGGCGAGGCGTGGCGCGCGCCCGAGAGCCCCGGCCACCTCCTGCTTCGCGCTGGAGGCCGCCCTTCGTCCTAATTCGCGACACGACGATGCCCCGTGTCCCCTCTCTCTTTTCCCTCACTCGCTGCATCCCCTCTCCCTCCTCTGTCTCTCTCCCTCGCTCATCCCCGGACGCACCGAGACCGCCGACGAGCACCACCAGAGCCACCAGCATCCCCATGCCCAGCCAGTTAGGCCACGAGCTCCGCCTTGGATCCGGGAAGCTCTACCACGACGCACGCGACGCCGGGTGCCCTGAAGCCACGCCATCACCGCCATCTTCATCGCCACGGCCGGCGATCGCCGCCGTTCGATTCGCAGCACCGAAGACGCCCCCGAGCTCGCTGACCACCTCATCGGTCTCCCTGTGAGCTCCTGCTGCCTCCTCTTTGCTCGCCCCCTCTGTTCCCGTCCCCTAGCTCCATCTTCCGACCACGGCCGAGCTTGCCGCCGCCGTGCCATGTCGTTGCCGTGGCCAGGGCCATCCCAGCGTGCGCCTGAGCGCGTCACCATGTTCGCCGCCCTCCCAGGAGCCCGCAGCGCCCTTCGGTCTCTCCTCTAGTGCTCTATAGCGCCACCCCAGGATTGCCCGAGCTGCTGCCGCCGCTAAACCTCGTCGCCGACCACTTTTCCGGCCACCCCAGCACCTCTCACCGCCACCACTAGATGCGTGCCACTGCGCGCGTTCGAATGCAACAAACCACGGCCGAAACGATGCCATGTGGCTCATTTCCGAGCCCTCCGCCGCGTCTGGACTCGCCGGCGGTTAAACGCCGGCGACCGCTGACCCGATGACCGGCGTGGGTTGACCCCACTGCCCGGTTTGACCCCCCCTCTCTCTCACTGACCTGCGGGCCCCGCCCGGCTAATTAGGTTAGGTTAGTTTAACTAAGCTAGGTTAGTTTAGTTAGACGCTGACACTCGGGACCCACCGGTCAGGGTTTGACCGGACTGTGCCACGTTGACCTGCTGACGTCATCATGACGTCAGGATGACGCGGTAATGTTTTCTGGATTTATTTTTATTCAGAAAATTCCAGAAAATGCCCAAAACTTCTAAAAATCATAGAAAATTAACCGTAACTCCAAATGAAATAAATTATATATGAAAAATTATCAGAAAAATTCAAGGAATCTAGCTGTACCATTTTCATGCATGTTAGAACAACTTATAGCTGCTGTTTAGCACAAATCATATAAAGGGCATTTAAATATCCACATATGGAGTTTGAATTTGAATCTTGGATTCAAACCAACTTCATTTAATCTGTTGCTAGTTGCATTAGCCCAAAACACATTCATATTGCCATGTCATGATCATGCACCATATTGTGCATTGCATTGATTGTGTTCCCTTCTGTGTTGCCGGTATTTGTCCCCTCTCGATAGACGTGATACCGATGATGCGATCGTTGACACTGATGAAGACTCAATGCTATCTTCAGAAGTGCCAGGCAAGCAAAACCCCCTTGTTCATTCCGATACAATCCTACTCTCTCGCTCCTGCTCTCTTTTACTGCATTAGGACAACACCGATTCATCTGTTACTTGCTGCGGTAGCTGAACCCCTTTATCCTTTGCATGACCTGTCATTCCACAGTAAATAGATGAAACCCACTAGCATGAGTAGGAGTTGTTTGAGCCCTAATGTGCCTACTCATTCATGCTTGTTTGTCATGCCTGCTACTGCTTAGAGTTGAGTCAGGTCTGATTCATACGGGATGAATCAGAGGTGTGTGAACATGTCCTACGATGTGTGAGCTAAGCGTGTGAACACGATTTGGTAAAGGTAGCGGTGAGAGGCCATGTAGGAGTACATGGTGGGTTGTCTCATTGCAGCCGTCCTCAGGAACTGAGTTCTGTGTTTGTGATCCATGATTCAGCTACTACCACGCATTGGGCCCGAAACCAATGGACCCTCTCGGCTTCTTGATCACCCTTGTCCTCTGTCCAGGAGTTGCAAGTAGTTTCTGGTGTTTGTAGTATGCTGGAGGCCGTGCGTAGCGCTGACCGTAGGGGTGGGCTGTGATGCGGTAGGCACGTGGCACGGTGTACCGGGCGCCCGTTTGGTGTCTCGGGAACCCTGTTCACATCGTTTGGGGCTGTGAGCGAAACTCCGGCCGGATCTCCTCATGGATGGAACCCGAATAGGCGATAAACCTGGACTAGAGACTTGAGTGATTAGGTAGGTCGTGGCCGACACCCACGTTGGGCTTCCGCTTGAAGGTTGCCGAGTACATGTCGTGTAAACGGCGGTAAGTGGTGAGAGCGTGTGTGAAGAAGTACACCCCTGCAGGGTTAATATGATCTATTCGAATAGCCGTGTCCGCGGAAAAGGACTTCTGGGTTGCTTATATCAGTTCATAGACAAGTGAAAGTGGATACTCTAAAATACGCAAGATAAGCGTGAGTGCTATGGGTGGCGTTCTCGTAGGGAGACGGGAGCGGATCCATAGTGGTGTATTGGTTGGTGAATATGTGGACTCGTGTGCGCCACCTCAAAAGAGTTACTTGCAGTCGTAGTTCAGGATAGCCACCGAGTCAAAGCTGGCTTGCTGCAGTCAAACTCCACCATCCCCTTTGTTGATAATGATGCATGTGTAGATAGATCTGATGTAAGTCTTGCTGGGTACATTTGTACTCACGTTTGCCTATTTTATGTTTTTGCAGAGAGACTTCAGTCTCACTAGTAGTTCCGCTTGGACTTCGACGTTTAGCTTGATACCTCAGCTACGATCTTGTGCCCTCAGCAGGATCTGATCGATAGTCAGGCTTCTCAGCCTTTTTCATTTATAGATGTCTGTACTCAGACATGATAGCTTCCGCTTGTGCTTTGACTTGTATGCTCTGATTGTTGGGTCATGAGACCCATGTTTGTAATATCTCGCTCCTCGGAGCCTATTGAATAAATTACTTGAGTCGTAGAGTCATGTTGTGATGCCATGTTGTACTTGCACATATCGAGCATATTGTGTGTATGCTATTGAAATGCTTGGTATGTGTGGGATCTGACCATCTAGTTGTTTATCTTTAGTAGCCTCTCTTACCGGGAAATGTCTCCTAGTGTTTCCACCGAGCCATGGTAGCTTGCTACTGCTCCGGAACACTTAGGCTGGCCGGCATGTGTCCTTCTTCGTTCCTGTGTCTGTCCCCTCGGGGAAATGTCACGCGATGAATACCGGAGTCCTGTTAGCCCGCTACAGCCCGGTTCACCGGAGTCCTGCTAGCCCAGTGCTACAGCCTGGATTCACTCGCTGATGACCGACACGTTCGATGCTGGGTCATGAATGCCTGTCCCTGTAAGTCTGTGCCACTTTGGGTTTACGACTAGCCATGTCAGCCCGGGCTCCTTATCATATGGATGCTAGCGACACTGTCATATACGTGTGCCAAAAGGCGCAAACGGTCCCGGGCAAAGGTAAGGCGACACCCGTGGGAATACCGTGCGTGAGGCCGCAAAGTGATATGAGGTGTTACATGCTAGATCGATGTGGCATTGAGTCAGGGTCCTGACACTAAATGCAATTTTGAAAACACGCATTTTTCCTAAATTCAAATAAAATAGCAAATAAAACCAAAATAAAATCTTTTTTTTTTTATTAAATCCTCAATATTTCTTTATTTTGGGAAAGTCATTTTATTCCCTCTCTCATATTTTTGTAATAGAAATAATTGAAGATAAAATAAATAAAATCAAATGATCCTATTTTCAAAATTTGAGACAACTCAAATATGAAAATAACAAAATCCCCAACTCTCTCCGAGGGTCCTTGAGTTGCGTGAAATTTCTAGGATCAACCAAAATGCAATAAATATGATATGCAATGATGATCTAGTGTATAACGTTCCAAATTGAAAATTTGGGATGTTACACAACTTCAAGAATGTTTAATTTGTTGTTTGCTTCAAATTGCTTAATGCTTATGGGGATTTACCAAAATTGTTGTTTGTTATATCCGGCCCCATTTAAATTGTTTAGATAGTATATTTTTGTTATGCTTCACCTCTTGCCATGTTAACCAATATTTAATATTCTTGAGTACCTAACCGGGAGTGAACTAAATAATCGAATGTGGGGTTTCGTCAATATGCAACTCGTTGCATATTGAGCTCCACTTAACTTGTAGTGTTGTTTGTTGCACTTTGCCATGCCATGCCTCTTTAAACCGAACATGTATCATACTTGATTGTGCATCATGCCATGTTTATGTGATGGTTGTTTACTATGTTGCTTGCTTCTTTCTGGGTTGCTTCTCTCGTTAGCTTTGGTTACGTTCCAGAGTTGTGAGGATTCGTTTGACTACATCTGTTTGTCTTCTTCATGGACTCATTCTTCTTCCTTGCGGGATCTGAGGCAAGATGACCCTACCCTCGAAATCACTTCTATCTTTGCTTGCTAGTTGCTCGCTCTATTGCTATGTCACGATACCTACCACTTTCTATATCATGCCTCCCATATTGCCATGTCAAGCCTCTAACCCACCTTTCCTAGCAAACTGTTGTTTGGCTATGTTACCGCTTTGCTCAGCCCCTCTTATAGCGTTGATAGTTGCAGGTGAAGGTGAAGTTTGTTCCTTGTTGGAACATGGATATTGTTGGGATATCATTATTATATCTTGTTTACTTTAATGCACATATACACTTCGTAAAGGGTGGAAGTCTTGGCCTTATGCCTGGTGTTTTGTTCCACTCTTGACTCCCTAGTTTCCGTCATACCGGTGTTATGTTCCTTGATTTTGCATTCCTTACACGGTTGGGTGTTATGGGAACCCCTTGACAGTTCGCTTTGAATAAAAACTCCTCCAGCAAGGCCCGACCTTGGTTTTAATATTTGCCACCTGAGCCTTTTTCCCCTGGGTTCCGCAGACTCAAGGGTCATCTTTATTTTAAACCCCCGGGCCAGTGCTTCTCTAAGTGTTGGTCCAACCTGAGCGATGTCCGGCGCCCCCTGGGCAACCAGGGTCTATGGCAACCCAACGTCTGGCTCATCTGGTGTGCCTGAGAACGAGATATGTGCAGATCCTATCGGGATTTGTCGGCACATCTGGGCGGCTTTGCTGGTCTTGTTTTACAATTGTCGAAATGTCTTGTAACCGGGATTCCGAGTCTGATCGGGTCTTCCTGGGAGGAGGAATATCCTTCGTTGACCGTGAGAGCTTGTGATGGGCTAAGTTGGGACACCCCTGCAGGGTTTTGAACTTTCAAAAGTCGTGCCCGCGGTTATGGGCAGATGGGAATTGGTTAATATCTGGTTGTAGAGAACTTGACACTTAACTTAATTAAAATGCATCAACCGCGTGTGTAGCCATGATGGTCTCTTTCCGGCGGAGTCCGGGAAGTGAACACAGTTTTGGTGTTATGCTTGAACGTAAGTAGACTCAGGATCACTTCTTGATCATTTCTAGTTCAGGACCGTTGCTTTGCTTCTCTTCTCGCTCTTATTTGCGTAAGTTAGCCACCATATATGCTAGGGCTTGCTGCAGCTCCACCTCATTACCCTTTCCTACCCATAAGCTTAAATAGTCTTGATCTCGCAGGTGTGAGATTGCTGAGTCCTTGTGACTCACAGATACTTCCAAACAGTTGTAGGTGCCGATGATACCAGTTCAGGTGACGCAAACCAGCTCAAGTGGGAGCTCGATGAAGATCTTAATCGTCATTTTGTTTCGTTTCTTGTTGATCAGTAGTGGAGCCCAGTTGGGGCGATCAGGGATCTAGCAATTGGGGTTGTCTTTTCTTTATTTTGGTTCCGTAGTTGGACCTTGATTGTATTATGGATGATGTAATGCTATATTTATGTATTGTGTGAAGTGGCGATTGTAAGCCAACTCTTTATCCATTTCTTATTCAGTACATGGAATGTGTATAGATTAGCCCTCTTGCGACATGCCTACTATGCGGTTATGCCTCTAAGTCGTGCTACGACACGTGGGAGATATAGCCGCATCGTGGGTGTGACATGGGCCAAGCCCATTAATTCAGCCTATTTATTGTTTTTTCCTTTCATTTTTTGTCAGCTACATGGGCCAAGCCCAACAGCTATTTATTTTTTTGGGCCAGTCTTTACAGTATACATTTTATTGGGCCTCAACGTTTTTCCAGCCCACTTGTCAGTTTTCTTTTATTTCTTTTTCATTTTAAAGTAGGTTGCCAGGATCACTCTTTCTGTACCACACGTTAGTTCCATATTTGTGCATAATATTTGATTCAAAAAGAGCCAATAAGGCATAATATTTCATACAACAGCCAAGCAAAGAAATTACAATGATACAGATATACATATAACTAGTCCAGTGAGCTAAAACGCATTGCTGGTAACATTACAAATCTGGTTTTCAGGTAAAATGCAAATCTGGTAACAGTGAGATAATAGTATAAATCTGGTATTTAGCTAAAATACAACTAGATAAACAGATAACTAGTCCAATGAGCTAAAACGCATTGCTGGGTGTGGGTTTTCTTCAGGATTCTTCTTCCTAGAGCTCCAACTTCTGAAGACTGAAGGCCAGCATCTGCAAATAATAAATTATGATAAGTTAGAAACATAATCAAGTGAATCCATGAATATAAAATTCTCATAACGATGAAAAATTGCTGCAAAACTTTAGATTTAACAGGAAACAATGCATATGACATTCTCATAATAGCGAAAATAGAAATATATTTTGCAAATGATAAGTACCAGCACAGTGCAAGTTAACACAACAGATGGATAGTACAAGCTACAAGCAAATGATTTTCCACTTTAGAACAGGGCACATGCATCAATGTTTATAATCAGGAACAAAGAAGACAATGCTGGAAGAGGCCAAAGAGATGAAATACCCTGGGGCGGCCGAAGATGGTGAAATGATGGTCTGCTTGTTCCTAGACAGCTCAAGGAGCACCTGATATCAAAAAATAGGCGTTTAAAGGGGGAAATAGCCTGATTGTAGGCTCCAATCAGCCTGTATACAACAAGTAATACAACTGTTAGGAGAGAGTATACAGTTACCAGCAGCATGCATAAAACAACTTTGATGATGTAATATTTATTAAAAATGGCAGGCCAGGTTTCAAGTATAAACGACTAATGGAGCATGCAACAAATGTATTTGATACCAACTTAACTAATTCCACATGAATATTGTACGTTCCAATATACACAATCACTCCAAGATTAAGCTTATTCAGCCAATAAAATAAAGAGGATCACCACCATAATGGACCAATGGGTACAAATCGACCCAAAAAAATCCCAGAGAAGCTAAAGCACAAAAATAATCAACACTCCCAGAAGCATGCTAAATTAATCATTTAATCCGAACATCTAGATACCACAGTATATAACATCACACAATTAAAGAAGAATGTTTGACAGTTCAAGACATTCAGGAAAATAAATAAGAACCGGATTGCACAGGAGAACTTGTACTATGCATAAATGGCAATCTAACTCGAAACAAGGAACAAAATTTCCCCATGCATGTCCCTGTACAGCCTATACAGCAATTCTACATATGCTTCAAGAGGGCGGACAAACCCAGCTTGATTTGGCACATCAACCCATATAGACACATATCATGTTGAATAAGAAAAGCATGCATGGTACACTCATCCTAATCAACGTGGTAGTAGCACATTCTCATATGAATGGAACAAGCAGTCGCACAGCTTGATGAATGGATTAAAACTGAGACATTTAATTATTTGCAGAATTGAAATTGTTCAAAACATGCAGTTGTACTATCAGAAGTGTATCTGCATCAGACCTTAGCAATCACAAATAATAAATGCAGAAGTAAAACGGAAGTAATATTCTTGGCCAACATCTTAATTTTACTGAAAAGCATATTATATTCATATGAAATCGTGTAGATAAAGAAGAAGCAAAGGCATACAACTTCATTTATTAAGTAGCACTGCCATTTCTATTAGCAGAAAAGAGAATTCATGAATGAAAGATAGCCAACAACAAACAAAAACTCTATAGCTTAAATGACATCAGATGACACATCGCTAAACACTCAATAGTTGGAACTGGAGAAAAATATTGACAGCACAAGCGCAATAGACTGCAGAATGTAGATGATGTGTCAGAACAAGTAAAATTAAATGCTCACTGCACATCAACATCACAAGTCATAACAGATAAGACAACAACACTGAACTTACCCAAGTTGCAGGCTATACTGATCTTTACGGTGTAGATAAACTAAAGAACTGATAAAAATTTAACCAATCCAGAGTGTCAGATCCCTAATCTAACACCCCGGCTATGCTATGATACAAGAATGCAGTCGCTAGGCCGATCAAGGAATCAAAACTAGTGATCGGGACCAACATACAGATTGGGAGAGGGTGGGGTCGGGGCGCGCTCGTTGGATACCTTGGGAGTAGTGTTGCTGGTGGTGGTGCTCCGGCGGCTGGTCCTCGTGGGTGTCGGGGGCAGCGGCGGCATTGGCCTTCTACTTGGCGGCCTTCTTGTTGGCCCTGCCAACGACCGCGTTGCCCATGACGAGGAGCTGCCCGAGGAGTCGTCCGGCCAGCCGAACCATCGAATCAGACCATCAACCACGCGATTAATAACAAAGGTCAAGTATGGATCAGATCGAGAAAAGGATCGAGAGGACAGCACACGTACCATCTCACTCAGGTCCTTCTACACTCCTCCCCTCTCCTCTCCGGCGGCG
>NC_041392.1:52831780-52840668 GCF_002162155.2 Triticum dicoccoides
ATCCAGGGTGGAGTGAGGAAGCCCGTACCCTGCTCATGGTCCTCGTGTCGGATCCGGCGCTGTAGACTTTGCCGGCCTTGGTTTTTGGCAGAGGGCCGCCGAGGCGGTGGCTGTTGGGGGCGGCGACATGGCGAGGCACGCCCACACTGCCGCCGTAGACCTTTCCTTAGACCGATTGGTGCAATTATTGATATGAAGGAAGGAAATATTATATGCCAATTTCCGTTAAGGAAAGGCATGGAACACTTTCCTAGAAATAAAATTAAATTACCTTATGAATCTATTATGAGAGCCACTTATGGATTGCCTACCAAAGATGGCAATACCTAGATCTATCCTTGCTTTTTATGCCTAGTTAGGGGCGTTAAACGATAGCGCTTGTTGGGAGGCAACCCAATTTTATTTTTATTCCTTGCTTTTTCTCCTGTTTAGTAATAAATAATTTATCTAGCCTATGTTTAGGTTGTGTTTTTTGTGTTTAATTAGTGTTTGTGCCAAGTAGAACCGTTGGGAAGACTTGGGGGAAAGTCTTGATATCTTGCTGTAAAAAACAGAAACTTTAGTGCTCACGAGAACTGCTGCCATTTTTATTTGGAAAGTGTTATTTAGTTAATTATTTTTGCAGATTATTAATAGATAAATTCCTCACGTCCATAAGTTTATTTTAGAATTTTTGGGGTTCCAGATCTTGTGCTAGCTACAGATTACTACAGACTGTTCTGTTTTTGACAGATTCTGTTTTTCGTGTGTTGTTTGCTTATTTGGATGAATCTATGGCTAGTAAAGTAGTTTATAAACCATAGAGAAGTTGGATTACATTAGGTTTAACACCAATATAAATAAAGAATGAGTTCATTGCAGTACCTTGAAGTGGTCTTTTGTTTTCTTTCGCTAACGGAGCTCACGAGATTTTCTACTTTAAGTTTTGTGTTGCGAAGTTTTCAAGTTTTGGGTAAAGATTTGATGGATTATGGAACAAGGAGTGGCAAGAGACTAATCTTGGGGATGCCCATGGCATCCCCAAGATAATCTAAGGACACCTAAAAGCCAAAGCTTGGGGATGCCCCCGAAGCCATCCCCTCTTTCGTCTACTTCTATCGGTAACTTTACTTGGAGCTATATTTTTATTCACCACATGATATGTGTTTTGCTTGGAGCGTCTTGTATTATTCGAGTCTTTGATTTTTAGTTTACCACAATCATCCTTTCTGTACACACCTTTTGAGAGAGCCATACATGATTTTGAATTTGTTAGAATACTCTATGTGCTTCGCTTATATCATTTGAGTTATATAGTTTTGCTCTAGGACTTCACTTATATCTTTTAGAGCACGGTGGTGGATTTGTTTTATAGAAACTATTGATCTCTCATGCTTCACTTATATTATTTTGAGAGTCTCAAATAGCATGGTAATTTGCTTAAATAATCCTAATATGCTTGGTATTCAAGAATAGTTAAAACTTTCTTATGAGTGCGTTGAATGCTATGAGAAGTTTGATGCTTGATAATTGTTTTGAGATATGAAGATGGTGATATTAAAGTTGTGCGAGTTGAGTGGTTGTGAATTTGAGAAATACTTGTGTTAAAGTTTGTGATTCCCTTAGCATGCACATATGGTGAACCGTTATGTGATGAAGTCGGAGCATGGTTTATTTTTTTTATTGTCTTCCTTATGAGCGACGGTCGGGGACGAGAGCGATGGTCTTTTCCTACCAATCTATCCCCCTAGGAGTATGCGCGTAATACTTTGCTTTGATAACTTGTAGATTTTTGCAATAAGTATATGAGTTCTTTATGACTAATGTTGAGTCCATGGATTATACGCACTTTTCTTCCTTCCACCATTTCTAGCCTCTCTAATACCGCGCACCTTTCGCCGGTATCATACACCCACCATATACCTTCCTCAAAACAGCCACCATACCTACCTATTATGGCATTTCCATAGACATTCCGAGCTATATTGCCATGCCACTTTCCACCATTCTGTTTATTATGACACACTCCATTGTCATATTGCTTAGCATGATCATGTAGTTGACATCGTGTTTGTGGCAAAGGTGTGATGATCATCATTATTGATTCATTGCATATCCTAGTAAAACACCGGAGGCATTCATATAGAGTCATATTTTTCTAAGTATCGAGTTGTAATTGTTGAGTTGTAAGAAAATAAAGGTGTGATGATCATCATTATCAGAGCATTGTCCCAGTGAGGAAAAGATGATGGAGACTATGATTCCCCCACAAGTCGGGATGAGACTCCGGACGAAAAAAAAGAGGCCATAAAAAAAGAGAAAAGGCCCAAATAAAAAAATGAGAGAAAAAGAGAGAAGGGACAATGTTACTATCCTTTACCACACTTGTGCTTCAAAGTAGCACCATGATATTCATGATAGAGAGTCTCTCATTTCGTCACTTTCATATACTAGTGGGAATTTTTCATTATAGAACTTGGTTGTATATTCCAATGATGGGCTTCCTCAATATGCCCTAGGTCTTCATGAGCAAGCAAGTTAGATGCACACCCACTTAGTATCTTTTGTTGAGCTTTCATATACTTATAGCTCTAGTGCATCCGTTGCATGGCAATCCCTACTCACTCACATTGATATCTGTTGATGGGCATCTCCATAGCCCGTTGATACGCCTAGTTGATGTGAGACTATATTCTCCCTTTTTGTCTTCTCCACAACCACCATTCTATTCCACATATAGTGCTATATCCATGGCTCACGCTCATGTATTGCGTGAAGATTGAAAAAGTTTGAGAATGTCAAAAGTATGAAACAATTGCCTGGCTTGTCATCGGGGTTGTGCATGATTTAAATATTTTGTGTGGTGAAGATAGAGCATAGCCAGACTATATGATTTTGTAGGGATAACTTTCTTTGGCCATGTTATTTTGAGAAGACATGATTGCTTTGTTAGTATGCTTGAAGTATTATTATTTTTATGTCAATATTAAACTTTTATCTTGAATCTTTCAGATCTGAATATTCATACCACAATTAAGAAGAATTACATTAAAATTATGCCAAGTAGCACTTCACATCAAAAATTATCTTTTTTATCATTTACCTACTCGAGGACGAGCAGGAATTAAGCTTGGGGATGCTTGATACATCTCCAACGTATCTATAATTTTTGATTGCTCCATGCTATATTATCTACTGTTTTGGGCATTATTGGGCTTTATTATCCACTTTTATATTAGTTTTGGGACTAACCTATTAACCGGAGGCCCAGCCCAGAATTGTTGTTTTTTGCCTATTTTAGGGTTTCGAAGAAAAGGAATATCAAATGGAGTCCAAACGGAATGAAACCTTCGGGAACGTGATTTTCGCACCGAACATGATCTAGGAGACTTGGACCCTACGTCAAGCAACCAACAGGGAGGCCACGAGGTAGGGGGCCGCGCCTACCCCCTAGGCGTGCCCTCCACCCTCGTGGGCTCCCTGTTGCTCCACCGACGTACTTCTTCCTCCTATATATACCTACGTACCCCCAAACGATCAGATACGGAGCCAAAAACCTAATTCCACCGCCGCAACTTTCTGTATCCACGAGATCCCATCTTGGGGCCTGTTCCAGAGCTCCGCCGGAGGGGGCATCCATCACGGAGGGCTTCTACCACTAGTAGAAAAGGGACATTTGTCCCGGTTCATAAGGACCATCTGTCCCGGTTGCGGAACCAGGACTAAAGGGTCGTTACTAATGCCCTTGGCCTTTAGTCCCAGTTCTTATACGAACCGGGACAGATGGGCCTCCACGTGGCCGCTGTGGCGACCCCAGGCAGGAGGGCCTTTAGTCCCGGTTGGTGGCACCAACCGGGACCAATAGGCATCCACGCATCAGCTATTCAGGGGCTAGGGTTTTTGTTTTTTTTCTAAAAGGGGGTGGATTTGGGGTTTTTGTATGGTTAATTAAGGTATTTCACACATTGTGTTAGGTATCTAATTCATTAATAGAGAGAAGTGTCTTCTCTTATCGATGTGCTTGGTTGACGCTACGTACTATACGTATAGAGAGGCCCTCGACATGCTAGCTAGTAAGAAAATGAAGGAAACCATTAACTACAGAAGGTCGTCATGCATACCGAGAGAAGTGATCAACCTCTCCTTCTCCGAGAGATTGGCCGAACAACAAGTTTTCGTATTATCTATCCGACGCTACTGGCTACATACATATACAATATGTAAGATCTGTTACAATCCCCTAGCATCTGAAATCAAGTTCCACATGGTATTCTCCGGCTTTATTGATGACGTGGTCAAGAAAGAATCCTGCTAATTCCTCTTGAATTGCTTTCATGCGATCTTCTGGTAGGAGTTCATTCCGCATCTCCCACGTCTAATTTGAAGAAGGGGGTTAATAAATATATATGAATGAAACTCAATAGAAATGATGGTGTAATAAAATGAAATTGTGAATATTATTTCTTACGCACATCAAATTGTCTTTTAGAGTAGACCTACTTATCTTTGCAAGTCGCGTTGTGGATGAACTCGCAAACCTAGTATCCACAAAAATCATTCCCTTGTTCCTGCCACAAGCACTTTACGAGAAATAGAGGTCAATCAAACTGATAATGAAGCATTATAAATGGCATTGATGAAAGTAGCTAGAATCAACAGGATCGAGATGCGCGGAACTAGCTAGCTAGTACTACTTGCTTTTGGGTATGTCCATCGCAGCTCCCCCGGCAGTCCCGGAGCTTGTGCGGTGAATACTTTCCAAACCCTGCGAGACAAAGAAAACAATTACTTGATATCAGGAAATGAACAAAAAGTTGCCGATATGGTGCGATAATGATCGATTGAACTTACTTCTCGAGCATTTTAGTCATGTCTGCATATGTCTCGGGAGATTTTTGTCTCGGGTCTTAGACGGTTACTAGTCCCTGCTCAAGCTTAATCTCCAGGAGAATATAGTGGAAGCTGCGCACGCATGCATAACTCATCAATTACATTACTATAACCTCGCTCGAGTAATAAGGGAAACCGAATATGCACAAGATAGTAACACTCACTCGAAGTTGTAAGGAAAGAGTATTTTATTTTTGTTTTGATTTACTATCAATGATTTGAGCAAGTTGGCCTCAGCATCATCGGCATTCTTTTCAACCTCAAATTTATCTATGAGATTTGTGTTAATGAACCCAATATCATACATTTCTGCTTTTCTGCACTCGACGATCTTCAATCTGCATAATATAGTGAGGATAATCATATATACATGCAATGAAAGAGTTGAGCTATATATAGAGACTTAATGACAGAAGTAGTACTTACAGACAGTAGCAAGTGACCGTTAATTTGTCGAGGGCCTTTTGATTGAACCACTGGAAGAACTCCTCAAATGGAACAGTCAACAAATCAATTCCAACGAGGCCGTGCTCCTCTTTAACTCTCAGATACAAAGTATTTGTTCCCCCAGACTCTCTGCAGGTTTTCATGTACCAATCATGGAATCTTTGCATCATCGTTGTTAGAGATTTTTCATATTCGACAAGAGGCTTCCCGTAATGGTATTGGTGTTCTTCCACCTCCAAGAAATCATAATGTACATCATTGGGCAGGTAATCTTCAAGATTGCTATAACCGGGCACCATCCCCGGATCATCAGCGACGATATCGCTAGACACCTTGAGCGGGGGGCACGATTGGTCCGCTTGTTCGTCGAGCTGGGCAATTTTTTTCCCAACTCGTCGTTCTGCTAACCTTTGATCGGTGATAGTATTTCCTGACCGCTCCGCTTCGATATATACCTTTGCAGTAATGCACTCATAGTTGGTTTTCGGCGGAGACTTTGGTGGTTTCCTCAGGGCATCGAGTGTGCACTTTTCTTTCACCCGGTCTACCTTCTCCTCCGGAGGTGGATGTCTCTTTGCTTTCACCCCTTCAAAGAAGTCATTCACTTCTTTTTCCATGATATTCGTGTTTTCTTCCATGGTCCTCTCGTATGGTAACTTCTCTAGAGGCTTGAGAGGTGGACCGAATCTGTATTGCCTGCCTCTAGCTGTACTGCTAGACGCCGGAGCAGATGGAACGGCTGTGGCTGTCTTCTTTTGTGCTTGCTTACGAGGTGGAGGAGAAGGACTACGACGCGCTGGATCAGCCGGGGCAGCGACGGGTCTCTTCCGCCCTTGCTGGCAAGGCAGAGGAGGAGGAGGCTGGTGGCTGCTCGGGTGCGCCGGCGCAGGCGAAGAAGGAGGCGGAGTGCCGCCACGCGCCGGAGAAGGAGGAGGCTGGTGGCTGCTCGGGCGCGCCGGCGTATGCGGAGAAGGAGGTGGAGTGCCGCCATGCACTGGAGAAGGAGGAGGCTGGTGGCTGCTCAAGCGCGCCGGTGCAGGCGGAGAAGGAGGCGGAGTGCCGCCACATGCCGGAGAAGGAGGCTGAGTACCCTGATCACTCGCCGGAGGAGGAGGCGGTGGAGGAGGCGGAGTGCCCTGACTCGCCGGAGGAGGAGGAGGTGGCGGAGGCATCCAGTTCGGAAGGTTGATGAGCTCCTTCCGCCATAGGCATGGAGTCTTCCGAGCAGAACCCATCCGAGTCTCCCCTTCACCGGTAGCGTGGTCAAGCTCGAGCTCCTCAAATCCCTCCATTATTTCATCCACCATCACCCTAGCATATCCTTCTGGAATCGGCCGGCAGTGAAAAGTTGCGCTAGGTTCAGGACGTGCAACAGAGCCAACAGCCGCCTTGACTTTCATATCCATCCATTGCGTCATAAGGTGGCAATTGCGAGACTTCGTGATTAAGTCCACGGGGTAGCTAGCAGGAGCCATGAAGACAGGCTCCTGAAGCAGCTCCGTGGAAGCCACACTGCTTCTCCGCTGAGATGGCGGTGTACCTTCGGGTGTAGCAGCTTCGGCAGGTCGCGCACTGCGGGCCTTGTCTCGTTCCTCTAGCGCTTGTACCCTTGCGTGCAGCGCCTGTAGTTGGGTCAACTCCTTTTTCTTCTTCCTCTCCCGGCGTTTGTAACCACCTGCGTCGGGAAATCCAGCCTTCCATGAAAGGGAGCCTGACGTGCCTCGTGTCCGTCCGGGGTGCTCAGGATTCCCGAGGGCCTCAGTGACCTCGTCGTTCTCTCTGTCCGGAACGAATGTCCCTTGCTGCACCTTTTTGATATACTCCTGAAGCTTCTCGATGGGTGTGTTCAGCTACTCGTTGGTCCAAACGCACTTCCCTGTTACAGGGTCCAATTTTCCCCCAACCCCAAAGAACCAAGTCCTGCAACGGTCTGGCCAGCATCGCGTCTCTGGTTTGATCCCTTTAGCAATGAGGTCATTCTCATCCACAATGGCCGGGCTTTCAGGTAGCCACCTGACCCCATGCGATGGTGATGCTTCTTCTTTGCAGCATTTTTCATGTTTGTCATTGACATCTTCACTGCTCTCTCAAATTTCTTTTTGGTGACAAATGTGGGCCACTGATCTTTGATCTTCTCAAATCGGCCGATGAATTCTGGAGTCTTGTCTTGGTCGACAAACAATGATTTCAGCTCATTCTTCCACCTCCTGAATAGCTCAGCCATCTTCTTAAGATCATAAGCCTTGATCACTGTCTTTTTAACTGGATTCTCCAGATCCTCCTCTGGCGGGAAGGTGAAATTTTCCTGTAGCACGGTCCAAAGATCAGCTTTCTGCCTATCACTGACATAAGACACCTGAGAGTCTTTGTCCTTAGGCTTCAACCATTGCTCGATGTTGATCGGGATCATGTCCCTAACTAGAACCACGCACTGAGCATTAAATTTTTGCTTGGTCCGGAGGGGTTCAATAGGTTGGCCAGTGTGATCAATTTCGATGATCGTGTACCTTTCATCCGAGCGCAACTTTCTCTTCGGGCCTCATCTCGTTATCAAAGTGTTGCTCGATCTGGAGGGCTAGAAAAGAAGAAAAAGAAGAGAGTTAATATGTGTACATACCAAAAACAATTAATGCATCAATTAGGTATAGTCAGCACATGCTTAATTAATTAATATATATACCTGGTCGGACACCGTTCGGTCACTGGAGCCGTCATCACGGTGTCCTTCCCCCTCCATTCGATCACCGGGGCCATCATCACGGTGTCCTTCCCCCTCCATTCGGTCACCGGAGCCGTCATCATGGTGTCCTTCCCCCTCCATTCGGTCACCGGATCCGTCATCACGGTGTCCTTCCTCCTCCATTGTTTGATCATTGTCGTTGTAGTCTGCTCCTTCATCCTGTCTTTCCAAACCATCGGTGCATGTGTCGTTGAGAAATGACAAGACAGCATCACTTCCATGTGCGATTATCACCCCCAACACCGCTTCTTGTGCTTCATCTCGGGGGTGCGGATCCATAGTTTCTGCAAATATTCACAACATGGCAATTATTATTCAAACATGACAGATGGATATATTAGTGGCAAACGTTGAACTAGCTAGCTAAGCACAATAAGGAATCTTATTAGTGGCCTGGCCTCGACGCTTCTCTACGGTTTGGGGTGGCCTCGACGACAACGCTCTTTTAACTTGGTAAATTTGGGTGGCCTCAAGAGAGTTTGTCGATCGGGTAGGGGCGCGGCGGGAGGGGGTAGGAGACCGACATGGTTTTTTTTCTAGGGTTTGGGTGTCCTCGAGAGTTTTGGTCGAGCGAGAGGGCTGGGGGGTGCTCCCGTGGTATAAGTTATCACGGTCGAGAGGGGGTATATCGACAACGACAACATACGACGACCCCTCGACCCTCGAACCCTCAGCGACCCTCGACCCTCTACCCTAGCTAGTTCCCGCCCCTCGCCCCGCAAACCCTCGGCGACCACTCCCCCCTCCCCCCCTCATGTCGAAGTTATCGAGGATGGGGTATATCGACAACGACATATCCGATAAAAAATAAGAAGACGAAGAAGAAATAAAA
>NC_041392.1:52840931-52842186 GCF_002162155.2 Triticum dicoccoides
CTTCTCCTCTATTCCTTTCTTTTTCTCCTCTTTTTTTCCCTTTTTTCCTCTTCTTATTTATTTCTCCTCTTCTTCCTCTCCTCTTCTTCTCCTTTTTCTTTTCCTTCATCCCAAATTAAAATAATCCTAAAACTAAACAAAGTTATTGGGACGGGGTATATCGACAACGAAGAAAAAAAGAGGAGAAGAAGAAAGGAATAGAGGAGAAGAAGAGAAAATAGAAAATATTCTATTTTCTCTTCTTCTTCTCCTCTTCTTTTTCTTCTTTTTTCCTCTTCTTATTTATTTCTCCTCTTCTTCCTCTCCTCTTCTTCTCCTTTCTTCCTCTTCTTATTTTCCTTTTTCCTCTCATTCTTTTTTTTCTTCTTTCCTTTCCTAGCTAAATATATAAAACTTTTCTAAAAATGTAACTTTTGCATATATAAAACTTTTCACTCTACATTTTCGTACATATGAAAAAAAATAAAGTTTCTATAAAAAAGTGCACAATTTTTATGAACAAATTACAACATCTAAATTAACTAGACATCTAAATAAATATAACTACACATTCGAAATTTTCCTACTCTTAAAACTAAATTAAACATAAACTAAAATAACCTAAAAATGTAAAAACATCTAAGAATAGCATCTAAAAACTTCTAAAAAGACATATAAAAACATCTACAAATATAATAGCACCGCGCAGGGGCGGATCCATGGGCACGGTGGAGGGGCCGGCACCGGCGCCGGCGGGGGAGGGTAGGGGCGCAGGGGTGCGGGACAGGGGAGGGGCGCGGGAGCAGGCTGGTGCTCATAGGGGGCGGCGCGTCGGGGCCGGTAGGGTCGCGAGGGTCGACGGCGCGTCGGGGCCGGCAGGGTCGCGAGGGTCGATGGCACGTCGGGGCAGAGGGCGTCAGCGGCGGCGGCGGGGGGACGACGTTGAGCAGCCTGACGACGTCGGTGGCGGCAGCGGCGACGATGTTGAGTAGCCTGACGACGTCGGTGGCGGCAGCAACGGCAAGGTGGAGCAGGGGCGTCGGGCGGCGACGGCGACGAGGATGAGCAAGGGCATCGAGGGAGAAGAAGTGACGGATTTCATCCAAACTACTAAGTGTTTTCTTATATACCCAGGGCATTGGTACCGGTTTGTGGCACAAACCGGTACCAATGCCCCCTTTAGTCCCGGTTGGTGCCACCAACCGGGACCAAAGGTCTCTTTTCAGCAGCCCAAAGGACAGGAAGCGGAGGCCTTTGGTCTCGGTTGGTGGCACCA
>NC_041392.1:52842572-52860649 GCF_002162155.2 Triticum dicoccoides
CGGTTGGTGCCGCCAACCGGGAACAAAGGCCTCGTGCTCCCCGTGGCCAAAACTTTAGTCCCACCTCGCTAGTTGAGAGGGGCGCGGAGTGGTTTATAAGCCCCACTGTCGCACCTCTCTCAAGCTCCTCTCGATTGCAGGCTTACGAGCCTAATTGTCACTTCTATGCTTGATGGGCCTCCTGGGCCTTCTGCGGGCCTAAATCCTAGCCCATGGTAGGGTTTCTAGTCGTATTCACGCCGTGGTGGCCCAGTAGTTGGCACTTTTTTATTTTTTTTTATTGCTTTATTTATTTTATTTTGTTTCTACTTACAACAAAAAACCTTACAGTTCCAATTTTTATTTATTTTATTAAAGTTTATTTATTTTACTTCTATAAAGTTTATTTTGTTTCTACTTCTTTATTTTATAAAAGTTTATTTTATTTCATTTTATTTTGTTTCTACTTATTTATTGTATTAAATTTTAATTTGTTTTATTTTGTTTCTACTTATTTATTTTATTAAATTTTATTTTATTTTATTATGTTTCTACTTATTTATTTTATTAAATTTTAATTTACTTAATTTTGTTTCTACTTTTTATTTTTATTTTGTTTCTTTCTGCTTTTCATGTTTTGAACAGAAAATACTTTGATAATTTCAGTGGCATGAATTTTATATAATTTTAGTTTAAAAAATACTAGAGGTTTATAAAAGCTTTTTAGTTCATTCGTTTTGCTATTAGAGTTTTATAAAAGTTTTTTAGTTAATTTTCTTTTTGCAAAGTTCATCATTCCATCCACATAGCATGTCAAGAAATTAGAGAGGGTTACAGCAAAAACTGGATGCACTTCGTGTACAAAACGGACAATCTCTTTCGAAGTATGAGGGTTTCATACGGAAACTCGTCTGTTACAAAGGGATTTCATTTTCTAAACTTATTTGAACTCCAGAGTTTTTCTGTGTTCAAAATGCACCATTCAAAGCCACGTCATCAATTTTCAACCCTTTCTGACTTCATTTGTTATGTTTCATGCATTTACTGATTATTTTGAGCTATAAGACCCTGAAATTGAAAAGCATTTCAAATGAACTCTGAAAAGGTTTAAAATTGGCATCGTATCATCATTTCATCCACATAGCATGTGCAAGAAAGTAGAGAGGGTTACGGTAAAAACTGGATGCACTTCGTGTACAAAACGGACAATCTCTTTCGAAGTATGAGAGTTTCATATGGAAACTCGTCTGTTACAAAGGGATTTCATTTTTTTGAACTTATTTGAACTCCATACTTTTTCTGTGTTCAAGATGCACCATTCAAAGCCACATCATCAATTTTCAACCCTTTCTCAATTTATTTGTTATTTTTCATGCATTTACTGATTATTTTGAGCTATAAGACCCTGAAATTGAAAAGCACTACAAATGAACTCTGAAAAGGTTGAAAGTTGGCATGGTATTGTCATTTCACCCACATAGCATGTGCAACAAAATAGAGAGGCTTACGGCAAAAACTGGATGCACTTCGTCTACAAAATGCACAATCTCTTTCGAAGTATCAGGGTTTTATACGGAAACTCGTCTGTTACAAAGGAATTTCATTTTTTTGAACTTATTTGAACTCCATACTTTTTCTGTGTTCAAAATGCACCATTCAAAGCTACATCATCAATTTTCAACCCTTTCTGACTTCATTTGTTATTTTTCATGCATTTACTGATTATTTTGAGCTATAAGACCCTGAAATTGAAAAGCACTACAAATGAACTCTGAAAAGGTTGAAAGTTGGCATGGTATCATGATTTCACCCACATAGCATGTGCAAGAAAGTAGAGAGGCTTACAGCAAAAACTGGATGCACTTCGTGTACAAAACGGACAATCTCTGTCGAAGTATCAGGGTTTCATACAGAAACTCGTCTGTTACAAAGGGATTTCATTTTTTGAACTTATTATAACTCCATAATTTTTCTGTGTTCAAAATGCACCATTCAAAGCCATATCATCAATTTTCAACCCTTTCTGACTTCATTTGTTATTTTTCATGCATTTACTGATTATTTTGAGCTATAAGACCCTGAAATTGAAAAGCACTACAAATGAACTCTTAAAAGGTTGAAAGTTGGCATGGTATCATCATTTCAACCACATAGCATGTGCAAGAAAGTAGAGAGGCTTACGGCAAAAACTGGATGCACTTCGTGTACAAAATGCACAATCTCTTTCGAAGTATCAGGGTTTCAAACGGAAACTCGTCTGTTACAAAGGGATTTTATTTTTTTGAACTTATTTGAACTCCATACTTTTTCTGTGTTGAAAATGCACCATTCAAAGCCACATCATCAATTTTCAACCCTTTCTGACTTCATTTGTTATTTTTTATGCATTTATTAATTATTTTGAGCTATAAGATCCTGAAATTGAAAAGCACTACAAATGAACTCTGAAAAGGTTGAAAGTTGGCATGGTATCATCATTTCACCCACATAGCATGTGCAAGAAAGTAGAGAGGCTTACGGCAAAAACTAGATGCACTTCGTGTATAAAATGCACCATTCAAAGCTATATCATCAATTTAGTACATATAGCTCTCATGGATAGATAAGTGACCAAATTAATAGAAGTTCACCATCACATTAAAAACAAAGTACATACATAGTTCTCATTGAACAACATATAGCTCTCCAAAGCATCTAGTTAAACCATACATTGAAACTATGTGAAACCTTTCAATGCAATAATAAATGCGATCATAATCACAACCAAGGTAAAAATTGATCCAACGGCATAATGATACCAAGCCTCGGTATGAATGGCATATTTTCTAATCTTTCTCATCTTCAACCGCATTGCATCCATCTTGATCTTGTGATCATCGACGACATCCGCAACATGCAACTCCAATATCATCTTCTCCTCCTCAATATTTTTTATTTTTTCCTTCAAGTAATTGTTTTCTTCTTCAACTAAATTTAACCTCTCAACAATAGGGTCGGTTGGAATTTCCGGTTCAACTACCTCCTACATAAATAAAATCTATGTCAACTTGATGGGCATAATTGTCATAAACAATAAATGAACCAAATAGTTATAAAAGATAATATATACCACATCGGAATCATAGCCAGGACGAGGGCCGACGGGGGCGGATACCAAAACCATCGCACTATATAAGCACAAGAAATAATAAAAGTAAGAAAAGTAGACAAGTATCTATCTAAAGTAAGAATTTTTTTTTCCTTTCAGAAGAAGATAAGAGGCTCACCATAGTGGTGCAGGTGACGAGATCGGCGCGGGCGATCGACGGCGGTGAAGACGGGGACGGGACGTGACGGACCGCTAAACATAGACAAATATCGGGGGAAATGGAGCTTGGAGGTCGACCTTCGCGAGGAGAAAGCTTAACTAGCGTGGCTTGGGCATTTCATCGAACACCTCATGTGCACAGGAGGTGAGCTAGAGCACCCAAATGCCCTCTCCTCGCCGGCCAGAAAAAACAGAGCACTGTGGAGTGCTCTGCTGCAGCAACGGGGTATATATAGGCAACTCATTTGTCACGGTTCATGGCTGGAACCGGGACTAAAGCCCAGCCTTCTGTCCCGGTTCGAGCCAAGAACCGAGACCAATGTTTGTGGGCCAGGAGCGAGGCCCATTGGTCCTGGTTCGTGCCTGGAACCGGGACAAATGGGTCCATACGAACCGGGACCAATGACCACGAGGCCCCGGTCGGCCCCCTGGGCTCACGAACCGGGACAAATGCATCCATTGGTCCCGGTTCGTGGAAGAACCGGGACTAATGGGCTGGCCAGGCCGGAACGAAAGCCCCTTTTTCTACTAGTGTACATCAACACCATAGCCTCTCCGATGAATTGTGAGTAGTTTACCTCAAACCTTCGGGTCCATAGTTATTAGCTAGATGCCTTCTTCTCTCTTTTTGGATCTCAATACAATGTTCTCCCCCTCTCTTGTGGAGATCTATTCAATGTAATCTTCTTTTTGCGGTGTGTTTGTTGAGACCGATGAATTGTGGGTTTATGATCAAGATTATCTATGAACAATATTTGAATCTTCTCTGAATTCTTTTATGTATGATTGGTTTTCTTTGCAAGTCTCTTCCAATTATCAGTTTGGTTTGGCCTACTAGATTGATCTTTCTTGCAATGGGAGAAGTGTTTAGCTTTGGGTTCAATCTTGTGGTGTCCTTTCCCGGTGACAGTAGGGGTAGCAAGGCACGTATTGTATTGTTGCCATCGAGGATAACAAGAGGGGTTTTTTATCATATTGCATGAATTTATCCCTCTACATCATGTCATCTTGCTTAAGGCGTTACTCTGTTTTCGTGAACTTAATACTCTAGATGCATGCTGGATAGCGGTCGATGAGTGGAGTAATAGTAGTAGATGCAGGCAGGAGTCGGTCTACTTGTCTCGGACGTGATGCCTATATACATGATCATACCTAGATATTCTCATAACTATGCTCAATTCTGTCAATTGCTCAACAGTAATTCGTTCACCCACCATAAAATACTTATGCTCTTGAGAGAAGCCACTAGTGAAACCTATGGCCCCCGGGTCTATCTTCATCATATTAATCTTCCAATACTTAGTTATTTATTTTGCTTTTATTTTTACTTTGAATCTTTATCACAAAAATACGAAAAATATTATTCTATCATATCTATCAGATCTCACTCTTGTAAGTGACCGTGAAGGGATTGACAACCCCTTATCATGTTGGTTGCGAGGAGTTACTTGTTTTGTGCAGGTACGAGGGACTCGCGCGTAGCCTCCTACTGGATTGATACCTTGGTTCTCAAAAACCGAGGGAAATACTTACGCTACTTTGCTACATCATCCTTTCCTATTCAAGGAAAACCAACGCAGTGCTCAAGAGGTAGCAATCCGCTCTCTCCCTTTTTATTCCTATTTGTAGCTGATGGCATGTCTGCCTTGTTGCATAAAGCTATGAATGAAGATGGTTTGGAGGCTCTAAATATTTGCAGAAGAGCTCCGACGATCTCTCATCTTCTATCCGCAGATGATACACTTCTATTTTTTCGAGCGAGACCTGACCAAGCCCTCATTGTCAGAGAGGTGTTGAACACGTACATTGCTGCGATGGGACAACTTATAAACCCGGCCAAGTGTTCCATCTTGTTTGCTGACAATTGTTATGGTACGGTGTACAATGAAATTAAGAGTATATTGGATATCACTCAGGAAGTATTTGAGGCAAAATATTTAGGTCTGCCTATTCCAGAGGGCAGAATGAACAAAGGAAATTTACAATCTTTGGTTGAGAAACTTGCTAAAAGGTTGGTTGATTGGAGTGAGAAATACATGTCCATGGCGAGTAAGGAAATCTTAATAAGGCAGTGGCACAAGCAATCCCAACTTATATCATGAGTGTTCTCAAGTTGCCGATGTCAGTTTGTGATGAATTTGAAAGCACAAGTGCTCCCTAGGAGATTTTGGTAATTAATGACAACATATCTCTTGTTGGACTAACACTTTTACCTAGTATGTTTCAGATGAGTTCAACAATCAAGTGGCATGGACTAGAGGATGTGGAACCCCTTCAAAATGCTAAGGACAAAGAATTGGCCCAAGCTCCAAGCTCAAGACTCTACATTTTATATCTTAGTGATCCAAGACCACATTGAGTCTATAGGAAAGCCAATACTATTAATAAGGGATGAGGTGTTGCTTAATGGCTTGCTTGCTCAAAGTGCTTAGTGATATGATCCAAAGCCCTCAACCACTTTCTCACTTCCAAATATGTCCTAAACCAAAAGTCAAACTTGGCCCCACCGATTCTTTCTATCCGGAGCCACCGAGTTCAGTTGAAATAGCCACTGCCAGAAACCCTAATCAGTTCGGTCTCACCGATGGGATCTCGGTCTCACCGAGATGGGCTTGCAAACTCTCTGTTACCTGTTGCAATATTTTCGGTCCCACCGAGATATGCAATCAGCACCACCGAGTTTGCTTGGCCAACTCTTTGTTTCGCTTATTACCCAAATCAGTCCCACCGAGTCTGAGTAATCGGTCAAACCGAGTTTTGGTTTTACCCTAAACCCAGCACATCGGTTCCACCGAGTTGATCTAGTCGGTCCCACAGAAAACCCTAACGGTCACTAGGTTTGCTAAATCGGTCCGACCGAGTTTTTCACTTTGGTCTCACCGAGATTGGTAAATTGTGTGTAACAGTTAGTTTTTGTGTGGAGGCTATATATACCCCTCCACCCACTCTTCATTCGTGAAGAGAGCCATCAGAACTTACCTACACTTCCAATACACATTTTCTGAGAGAGAACCACCTACTCATGTGTTGAGGCCAAGATATTCCATTCCTACCATATGGATCTTGATCTCTAGCCTTCCTCAAGTTGCTTTCCACTCAAATCTTCTTTCCACCAAATCCATATCCCATGAGAGAGAGTTGAGTGTTGGGGAGACTATCATTTGAAGCACAAGAGCAAGGAGTTCATCATCAACACACCATTTGTTACTTCTTGGAGAGTGGTGTCTCCTAGATTGGCTAGGTGTCACTTGGGAGCCTCCGACAAAGATTGTGGAGTTGAACCAAGGAGTTTGTAAGGGCAAGGAGATCGCCTACTTCGTGAAGATCTACCACTAGTCAGGCAAGTCCTTCATGGGTGATGGCCATGATGGGATAGAAAAGGTTGCTTCTTTGTGGACCCTTCGTGGGTGGAGCCCTCCGTGGACTCGCGCAACCGTTACCCTCCGTGGGTTGAAGTCTCCATCAACATGGATGTACGATAGCACCACCTATCGAAACCACGACAAAAACATCCGTGTCTCCAATTGCGTTTGAATTCTCCAAACCCTTCCCTTTATATTCTTGCAAGTTGCATGCTTCACTTTCGCTACTCATATACTCTTTGCATGCTTGCTTGATATGTATTGTGTTTGTTAAACTAGTGCCTAAACTCCACTTCAACATAAAGAAATTAAAAACGGTAACTTTTGGCACTTAGCGCCTAATCACCCCCCCCCCTCTAGACACCTCTTCTCGATCCTTTCAATTGGTATCAGAGCTTTGGTCTCCATTGCCTTGGTTTAAAAACCATTGGAGGAAGATGGATGAGTCTACTTTGGGGAGTCTTAGGCGTAGAGTGCCTATTCTTGATGGAGAATATTTTCATGAGTGGAAAAATGAAATGCTTGAGATTTTCAATGAATATCACTTGAACAAGTATATTGCTAGCCCTTGTGCACCTCATGTTGATCCCATGCATCCTACCCTTGATGAGTCAATTGACATGATTCGCAATCTTCGAACTGTTAATCTTACCACTAGAGGCTTGCCTAGAAACTTGATTGGATGTCTGCCTACTCTTAAGTGTGCCTACACCATATGGAAATTTCTTGAGGAACTCTTTCCTAATTATTCCTTGAAAGATCTAGATGAAATCCTCCATAAGTCTATTGCCTTGATTAAGATGAGTTCCAATGATCCCAAATTTGGCGACTGCTTAATTGAGCTTACTAATCTTATGAGTGCCAAAGGAGATGTTGGAATCATTAGCAATATCATTTCTAGAGCTATTAGAATGCATAAGGATAACTATAGAAATGATCATTTATCTAATGAATTGCCCTCTCTAGGAATTGATCAATCACAAGATGATGTTGAACATGAATACTCGGATGAGGATGAGGATGATAGTGACTATGATCTCGATGATGCAATGAGACACTTTGGTCTTATGGAAAATCTTCGCGGCTACATGGTTGGAGGAAATGAATGGGTCCTTGATAGTGGATGTACTGATCATATGACCGAAGATAAAGACATGTTCTCTGAGCTTGCTGAAAATGACGGCCCTCGAAAGTATGTCACTTTTGGTGATAATTCAAAGGGTAAGGTGGTTGGCCTTGGCAAGGTGGACATCTCACATGATAGCTCCATACAAAATGTCATGCTTGTTGAATCTCTTGTCTACAACTTACTTTCAGTATCTAGACTTGCTGATTTTGGTTTCAATGTCCTATTTACTGAAGTAGACTGCCAAGTGTTTCGTAGAGATAATCATAAAATGGTCTTTACCGGTATACGTAGAGGAGATCTTTACATTGTTGATTTCACTAAAAAGGCTCAACCTAAAACTTGCTTAATTGCTAAATCTTCTAAAGGCTGGTTGTGGCATAGAAGGCTAGGCCATGTGGGCATGCGAAACCTTGACAAACTCATTAAAGGAAATCATATCCTTGGCGTTAACGATGTCATATTTGACAAGGATAGACTTTGTAGTGCTTGTCAAGCAGGGAAACAAGTTGGAGGAAGTCATCGCGCTAAGAACATCATGACCACAAGAAGACCACTCGAGCTACTTCACATGGATCTCTTTGGTCCAAATGCCTACAAGAGTCTCGGTGGTAACTCATTTGGTCTGGTCATAGTTGATGATTTTTCAAGATTTACGTGGGTGTTCTTTCTTGATGACAAATCGTAGGTCCAAAAGATCTTCAAAAACTTTGCTAGGAAGGCCCAAAATCAATTCGACGTGAAGATCAAGAAGGTTCGGAGCAACAATGGAACGGAGTTTAAGAACGCAAATGTAGACACCTTTCTTGACGAACAAGGGATCTCATATGAGTTCTCGGCTACGTACACACCTCAACAAAATGGAGTAGTTGAGAGGAAGAACCGGACTCTTATCGAGATGGCGAGAACGATGCTTGATGAGTACAAGACGCCAAAACACTTTTGGGTGGAAGCAGTTGAGACAGCTTGTCATGCAACAAATCGTTTGTATCTTCACAAACTACTCGGCAAGACGGTATACGAGCTCCTCACCGGTAACAAACCCCAAGTTGGATACTTTCGAGTATTCGGCTCAAAGTGCTACATTCTTGATAAGCATCGTCGTTCTAAATTTGCTCCGAAGTCTCATGAAGGTTTCCTACTTGGTTATGGCTCAAACTCTCACACATACCGTGTCTACAACAATTTCACCCGAAAGGTTGAAGAAACGGTAGATGTGAAGTTTGATGAATCTAACGGCTCACAAGTAGAGCAATTGCCAATTGATGTGGGAGACAAAGTTCCCTCGGAAGCAATCCAAGACTTGTCAATCGGCAAGATTCGTCCAATGGAGGTGAAGGAGAGTACCTCGTCCATCCAAGTGGAAGCTTCTACCTCACGACAAGGTGAACCAAGAGTTGATACGGAAGCATCCATGAGTGGGACACACCAAGAAGAAGAAAACTAGGAAGTGCCCCAAGACGAACGTCAACAACCTCCTTATCCACCACGACAAGAGAACGACAACGCCAACAATGAAGAAGGCCAAGAAGAAGAACAAGATGAAGAAGATTCTCAACAAAGACCCAAGCAAAAGCTTTCACGAGTTCGAGCAAGAATTGCTAAAGATCATCCCGTGGAGCAAATCTACAATGATATCCAAACCGGGAGAATCACTCGCTCAAAAACTCGTTTAGCTAACTTTTGTGAACACTATTCATTCATCTCTTGTATTGAACCTATGAAGGTTGAAGAAGCATTGGAAGATCCGGATTGGATAAACACTATGCATGAAGAGCTACACAACTTTAAGAGAAATCAAGTGTGGGCATTGGTTGAAAAGCCCGACAACAACCACAACATCATCGGTGCCAAATGGGTGTTTCGCAACAAGCAAGATGAAGATGGACAAGTGGTTCGCAACAAAGCGCGTCTCATCGCCCAAGGCTACACACAAGTCGAAGGTATGGACTATGGTGAGACATATGCTCCCGTTGCTAGACTTGAGTCCATTCGCATCTTACTTGCCTATGCTAATCACCATAATATCACCTTGTACCAAATGGACATTAAAAGTGCTTTTCTAAATGGTGAAATTGAAGAGGAAGTTTATGTTAAGCAACCTCCCGGATTTGTCAACCCTAAGAAACCTAATCATGTTTACAAACTTTACAAAGCCCTTTATGGTCTTAAACAAGCTCCTAGAGCATGGTATAAATGCTTGACCAAGTTCCTTATTGAAAAAGGCTTTGAGATTGGAAAAATAGATTCTACTCTTTTTACTAAAAGGGTTAATGGAGAACTATTTGTATGCCAAATTTATGTTGATGATATTATATGTGGATCAACTAACCCTCATTTTAGTGAAAAATTTGGGAAGCTAATGTCGGAGAAGTTTGAGATGTCTATGATGAGTGAACTCAAATTCTTTCTTGGTTTGCAAATCAAGCAAACTAAGGAAGGCACCTTTGTCTCTCAAACGAAATACACCAAGGACTTATTCAAGAAGTTCAATATGCAAGAATGCAAAGGTATGACTACACCCATGCCTACTAGTGGACATCTTGATTTGACCAAAGATGGTGAACCGGTTGATCAAAAAGTTTATCGCTCTATGATTGGTTCATTATTATTGTTGGGGAACGTTGCAGAAAATTAAAATTTTTCCTACGGTTTCACCAAGATCCATCTATGAGTTCATCTAAGCAACGAGTCAAGGGAGTGAGTTTGCATCTACATACCACTTGTAGATCGAGTGCAGAAGCGTTCAAGAGGATGGTGATGAGGGAGTCGTACTCGCCGTGATTCGGATCACCGACGACCAAGTGTTGAACGGACAGCACCTCCGCGTTCAACACACGTACGGGACGGACGACGTCTCCTCCATCTTGATCCAGCAAGGAGGAAGGAGAGGTTGAGGAAGGCAGCTCCAACGGCAGCACGACGGCGTGGTGTAGTTGGTGCAGAAGTACTCCGACAGGGCTTCGTCGAGCACGTACGGAGGAGGAGAGGTGTTGGGGAGGGGAGGGGCTGCGCCTTGGCTTGTGTGTAGCAGCCCTCCCCTCACCCCTCTATATATAGGAGGAGAGGGGCAAGGGGGCCGGCCCTCTAGGGGAAACCCTAGAGGGGGGCGGCGGCCAAAGGGAGAGGGAAAAGGGTGGCTTGCCCCCCAAGCTAGGGGGGCGCCCCCTTTAGGGTTTCCCCTCCCCTTGCCCTAGCCGCATGGGCCTAGGTGGGGAGGCGCGCCCAGCCCACTAGGGGCTGGCTCCCTCTCCCACACAGCCCATGTGGCCCCCCCAGGAGGGGTGTCCCCACCCAGTGGACCCCCGGAACCCTTCCGGTGGCCCCGGTACAATACCGGTATGCCACTGAAACTTTCCGGTGTCCGTTTAACCACTTTCCTTATATAAATCTTTACCTCCGGACCATTCCGGAACTCCTCGTGACATCCGGGATCTCATCCGGGACTCCGAACAACATTCGGTAATCACATACTTGTCTTCCTGATAACCCTAGCATCACCGAACCTTAAGTGTGTAGACCCTACGGGTTCGGGAGACATACAGTCATGACCGAGACGACCTCAGGTCAATAACCAACAGCGGGATCTGGATACCCATGTTGGCTCCCACATGCTCCTCGATGTTGTCATCGGATGAACCACGATGTCAAGGGTTCAAGCAACCCCGTATTCTATTCCCTTTATCAGACGGTATGTTACTTGCCCGAGACTCGATCGTCAGTATCCCAATACCTCGTTCAGTCTCGTTACCGTCAAGTCACTTTACTCGTACCGTAATGCATGATCCCGTGACCAGACACTTGGCCACCTTGAGCTCATTATGATGATGCACTACCGAGTGGGCCCAGTGATACCTCTCCGTCATACGGAGTGACAAATCCCAGTCTCGATCCGTGTCAACCCAACAAAGACTTTCGGAGATACCTGTAGTGCACCTTTATAGTCACCCAGTTACGTTGTGACGTTTGGTACACCAAAAGCACTCTTACGGTATCCGGGAGTTACACGATCTCATGGTCTAAGGAAGAGATACTTGACATTGGAAAAGCTCTAGCAAATGAACTAACCGACCTTTGTGCTATGCTTAGGATTGGGTCTTGTCCATCACATCATTCTCCTAATGATGTGATCCCGTTATCAACGACATCCAATGTCCATAGCCAGGAAACCATGACTATCTGTTGATCACAACGAGCTAGTCAACTAGAGGCTCACTAGGGACATATTGTGGTCTATGTATTCACACGTGTATTACGATTTCCGGATAATACAGTTATAGCATGAATAAAAGACTATTATCATGAACAAAGAAATATAATAATAACACTTTTATTATTGCCTCTAGGGCATATTTCCAACAGTCTCCCACTTGCACTAGAGTCAATAATCTAGTTACATTGTGATGAATCGAACACCCATAGAGTACTGGTGCTGATCATGCTTTGCTCGCGAGAGAGGTTTAGTCAACGGATCTGCGACATTCAGATCCGTATGTACTTTGCAAATTTCTATGTCTCCATCTTGAACATTTTCACGGATGGAGTTGAAACGATGCTTGATGTGCCTGGTCTTCTTGTGAAACCTGGGCTCCTTAGCAAGGGCAATAGCTCCAGTGTTGTCACAGAAGAGTTTGATCGGCCCCGACGCATTGGGTATGACTCCTAGGTCGGTGATGAAATCCTTCACCCAAATAGCTTCATGCGCTGCCTCCGAGGCTGCCATGTACTCCGCTTCACATGTAGATCCCGCCACCACGCTCTGCTTGCAGCTGCACCAGCTTACTGCTCCACCATTCAACATATACACGTATCCGGTTTGTGACTTAGAGTCATCCAGATCTGTGTTGAAGCTAGCATCGATGTAACCCTTTATGACGAGCTCTTCGTCACCTCCATAAACGAGAAACATGTCCTTTGTCCTTTTCAGGTACTTCAGGATATTCTTGACCGCTGTCCAGTGTTCCTTGCCGGGATTACTTTGGTACCTACCTACCAAACTTACGGCAAGGTTTACATCAGGTCTGGTACACAGCATGGCATACATAATAGATCCTATGGCTGAAGCATAGGGGATGACGCTCATCTCTTCTTTATCTTTTGCCGTGGTCGGGCATTGAGCCGAGCTCAATCTCACACCTTGCAATACAGGCAAGAACCCCTTCTTAGACTGATCCATTTTTGAACTTCTTCAAAATCTTATCAAGGTATGTGCTTTGTGAAAGACCTATGAGGCGTCTCGATCTATTTCTATAGATCTTGATGCCTAATATATAAGCAGCTTCTCCAAGGTCCTTCATTGAAAAACACGTATTCAAGTAGGCCTTAATGTTGTCCAAGAATTCTATATCATTTCCCATCAAAAGTATGTCATCTACATATAATATGAGAAATGCTACAGAGCTCCCACTCACTTTCTTGTAAACGCAGGCTTCTCCATAAGTCTGCATAAACCCAAACGCTTTGATCATCTCATCAAAGCGAATATTCCAACTCCGAGATGCTTGCACCAGCCCATAAATGGATCGCTGGAGCTTGCATACTTTGTTAGCGTTCTTAGGATCGACAAAACCTTCTGGCTGCATCATATATAGTTATTCCTTAAGATAACCGTTAAGGAATGTCGTTTTGACGTCCATCTGCCATATCTCATAATCATAGTATGCGGCAATTGCTAACATGATTCGGACGGACTTAAGCTTCGCTACGGGAGAGAAAGTCTCATCGTAGTCAATCCCTTGAACTTGCCGATAACCCTTAGCGACAAGTCGAGCTTTATAGATGGTGACATTACCATCAGCGTCCGTCTTCTTCTTAAAGATCCATTTGTTTTCTATCGCTCGCCGATCATCGGGCAAGTCAGTCAAAGTCCATACTTTGTTTTCATACATGGATTCTATCTCGGATTTCATGGCTTCTAGCCATTTGTTGGAATCTGGACCCGCCATAGCTTCTTCATAGTTCGAAGGTTCACCGTTGTCTAACAACATGATTTCCAGGACAGGGTTGCCGTACCACTCTGGTGCGGAACGTGTCCTTGTGGACCTACGAAGTTCAGTAGCAACTTGATCCGAAGTACCTTGATCATCATCATTATTTTCCTCTCCAGTTGGTGTAGGCACCACAGGAACATTTTCCTGAGCTGCACTACTTTCCGGTTCAAGAGGTAGTACTTCATCGAGTTCTACTTTCCTCCCACTTACTTCTTTCGAGAGAAACTCTTTTCCAGAAAGGATCCGTTCTTGGCAACAAAGATCTTGCCCTCGGATCTTAAGTAGAAGGTATACCCAATGGTTTCCTTAGGGTATCCTATGAAGACGCATTTTTCCGACTTGGGTTCGAGCTTTTCAGGTTGAAGTTTCTTGACATAAGCATCGCATCCCCAAACTTTTAGAAACGACAGCTTAGGTTTCTTCCCAAACCATAATTCATACGGTGTCATCTCAACGGATTTAGACGGTGCCCTATTTAAAGTGAATGTAGCTGTCTCTAGAGCGTATCCCCAAAATGATAGTGGTAAATCGGTAAGAGACATCATAGACCGCACCATATCTAATAGAGTGCGATTACGACATTCGGACACACCGTTACGCTGAGGTGTTCCAGGCGGCGTGAGTTGTGAAACGATTCCACATTTCCTTAAGTGTGTACCAAATTCGTGACTTAAGTATTCTCCTCCACGATCTGATCGTAGGAATTTTATCTTTCGGTCATGTTGATTCTCTACTTCATTCTGAAATTCCTTGAACTTTTCAAAGGTCTCAGACTTGTGTTTCATTAAGTAGACATACCCATATCTACTCAAGTCATCAGTGAGAGTGAGAACATAACGATATCCTCCGCGAGCCTCAACACTCATTGGACCGCACACATCGGTATGTATGATTTCCAACAAGTTGGTTGCTCGCTCCATCGTTCCGGAGAACGGAGTCTTGGTCATCTTGCCCATGAGGCATGGTTCGCATGTGTCAAATGATTCATAATTGAGAGACTCTAAAAGTCCATCAGCATGGAGCTTCTTCATGCGCTTGACACCAATGTGACCAAGGCGGCAGTGCCACAAGTATGTGGGACTATAGTTATCAACTTTACATCTTTTGGTATTCATGCTATGAACATGTGTAGTATTACGCTCGAGATTCATTAAGAATAAACCATTGACCATCGGAGCATGACCATAAAACATATCTCTCATATAAATCGAACAACCATTATTCTCAGACTTAAATGAGTAGCCATCTCGTATTAAACGAGATCCAGATACAATGTTCATGCTCAAACTTGGTACTAAATAACAATTATTAAGGTTCAAAACTAATCCCGTGGGTAAATGTAGAGGTAGCATGCCGACGGCGATCACATCGACTCTGGAACCATTCTCGACGTGCATCGTCACCTCGTCCTTTGCCAGTCTCCGCTTATTCCGCAGCTCCTGCTGTGAGTTACAAATATGAGCAACAGCACCGGTATCAAATACCCAGGAGTTACTACGAGTACTGGTAAGGTACACATCAATTACATGTATATCAAATATACCTTTACTGTTGCCGGCCTTCTTATCCGCTAAGTATTTGGGGCAGTTCCGCTTCCAGTGACCCTTCCCCTTGCAATAAAAGCACTCAGTCTCAGGCTTGGGTCCATTCTTTGACTTCTTCCCGGCAACTGGCTTACCGGGTGCGGCAACCTCCTTGCCGTCTTTCTTGAAGTTCTTCTTACCCTTGCCCTTCTTGAACTTAGTGGTCTTATTGACCATCAACAGTTGATGTTCTTTCTTGATTTCAACCTCTGCTGACTTCAGCATAGAAAATACTTCAGGAATGGTCTTTACCATCCCCTGCATATTGTAGTTCATCACAAAGCTCTTGTAGCTTGGTGGGAGCGACTGAAGGATTCTGTCAATGACTGCCTCATCAGGGAGGTTAATATTCAGCTGGGTCATACGGTTGTGCAACCCAGACATCTTGAGTATGTGCTCACTGACAGAACTATTTTCCTCCATCTTACAACTATAGAACTTGTCGGAGATGTCATATCTCTCGACCCGGGCGTGAGCTTGGAAAACTAGTTTCAGCTCTTCGAACATCTCATATGCTCCGTGATGCTCAAAACGCTTTTGGAGCCCCGATTCTAAGCTGTAAAGCATGCCGCACTGAACGAGGGAGTAATCATCAGCACGAGACTGCCAAGCATTCATAATGTCTTGGTTCTCTGGGACGGGAGCGTCACCTAGCGGTCCTTCTAGGACATATTGTTTCCTGGCAGCTATGAGGATGATCCTCAGGTTCCGGACCCAGTCCGTATAGTTGCTGCCATCATCTTTCAGCTTGGTTTTCTCTAGGAACGCGTTGAAGTTCAAGTTGACATGAGCGTTGGCCATTTGATCTACAAGACATATTTGCAAAAGGTTTTAGACTAAGTTCATGATAATTAAGTTCATCTAATCAAATTATTGAATGAACTCCCACTCAGATTAGACATCCCTCTAGTCATCTAAGTGTTACACGATCCGAGTCGACTAGGCCATGTCCGATCATCACGTGAGACGGACTAGTCATCGTCGGTGAACATTCTCATGTTGATCGTATCTTCCATACGACTCGTGTTCGACCTTTCGATCTCCGTGTTCCGAGGACATGTCTGTACATGCTAGGCTCGTCAAGTTAACCCTAAGTGTTTTTGCATGTGTAAAACTGTCTTACACCCGTTGTATGTGAACGTAAGGATCTATCACACCCGATCATCACGTGGTGCTTCAAAACGACGAACTTTAGCAACGGTGCACAGTTAGGGGGAACACTTTCTTGAAATTGTTGTAAGGGATCATCTTATTTACTACCGTCGTTCTAAGTAAACAAGATGCATAAAACATAATAAACATCACATGCAATTATATAAAGTAGTGACATGATATGGCCAATATCATATAGCTCCTTTGATCTTCATCTTCGGGGCTCCATGATCATCTTGTCACCGGCATGACACCATGATCTCCATCATCATGATCTCCATCATCGTGTCTTCATGAAGTTGTCACGCCAACGACTACTTCTACTTCTATGACTAACGTGTTTAGCAATAAAGTAAAGTAGTTTACATGGCGTTCTTCAATGACACGCAGGTCATACAAAAAAATAAAGACAACTCCTATGGCTCCTGCCGGTTGTCATACTCATGGACATGCAAGTCGTGATTCCTATTACAAGAACATGATCTCATACATCACAATATATCATTCATCATTCATCACAACTTCTGGCCATATCACATCACATGACAATTGCTGCAAAAACAAGTTAGACGTCCTCTAATTGTTGTTGCATCTTTTACGTGGCTGCAAATGGGTTCTAGCAAGAACATTTTCTTACCTACGAATAACCACAACATGATCTTGTCAACTTCTATTTACCCTTCATAAGGACCCTTTTCATCAAATCCACTTCAACTAAAGTGGGAGAGACAGACACCCGCCAGCCACCTTATGCAACTAGTGCATGTTAGTCGGTGGAACCGGTCTCACGTAAGCGTACGTGTAAGGTTGGTCCGGGCCGCTTCATCCCACAATACCGCTGAAGCAAGATAAGACTAGTAGCGGCAAGCAAGTTGAAAAGATCCATGCCCACAACAAAATTGTGTTCTACTCGTGCAATAGAGAACTACGCATAGACCTAGCTCATGATGCCACTGTTGGGGAATGTTGCAGAAAATTAAAATTTTTCCTACGGTTTCACCAAGATCCATCTATGAGTTCATCTAAGCAACGAGTCAAGGGAGTGAGTTTGCATCTACATACCACTTGTAGATCGAGTGCGGAAGCGTTCAAGAGGATGGTGATGAGGGAGTCGTACTCGCCGTGATTCGGATCACCGACGACCAAGTGCTGAACGGACAGCACCTCCGCGTTCAACACACGTACGGAACGGACGACGTCTCCTCCGTCTTGATCCAGCAAGGAGGAAGGAGAGGTTGAGGAAGGCAGCTCCAACGGCAGCACGACGGCGTGGTGTAGTTGGTGCAGAAGTACTCCGACAGGGCTTCGTCGAGCACGTACGGAGGAGGAGAGGTGTTGGGGAGGGGAGGGGCTGCGCCTTGGCTTGTGTGTAGCAGCCCTCCCCTCACCCCTCTATATATAGGAGGAGAGGGGCAAGGGGGCCGGCCCTCTAGGGGAAACCCTAGAGGGGGGCGGCGGCCAAAGGGAGAGGGAAAAGGGTAGCTTGCCCCCCAAGCTAGGGGGGCGCCCCCTTTAGGGTTTCCCCTCCCCTTGCCCTAGCCGCATGGGCCTAGGTGGGGAGGCGCGCCCAGCCCACTA
>NC_041392.1:52860671-52881966 GCF_002162155.2 Triticum dicoccoides
GGAACCCTTCCGGTGGCCCCGGTACAATACCGGTATGCCACCAAAACTTTTCGGTGTCCGTTTAACCACTTTCCTTATATAAATCTTTACCTCCGAACCATTCCGGAACTCCTCGTGACGTCCGGGATCTCATCCGGGACTCCAAACAACATTCGGTAATCACATACTTGTCTTCCTGATAACCCTAGCGTCACCGAACCTTAAGTGTGTAGACCCTACGGGTTCGGGAGACATGCAGTCATGACCGAGACGACCTCAGGTCAATAACCAAAAGCGGGATCTGGATACCCATGTTGGCTCCCACATGCTCCTCGATGTTTTCATCGGATGAAACACGATGTCAAGGGTTCAAGCAACCCCGTATTCTATTCCCTTTATCAGACGGTATGTTACTTGCCCGAGACTCGATTGTCGGTATCCCAATACCTCATTCAGTATCGTTACCGGCAAGTCACTTTACTCGTACCGTAATGCATGATCCCGTGACCAGACACTTGGCCACCTTGAGCTCATTATGATGATGCACTACCGAGTGGGCCCAGTGATACCTCTCCGTCATACGGAGTGACAAATCCCAGTCTCGATCCGTGTCAACCCAACAGAGACTTTCGGAGATACCTGTAGTGCACCCTTATAGTCACCCAGTTACGTTGTGACGTTTGGTACACCCAAAGCACTCTTACGGTATCCGGGAGTTACACGATCTCATGGTCTAAGGAAGAGATACTTGACATTGGAAAAGCTCTAGCAAACGAACTAACCGACCTTTGTGCTATGCTTAGGATTGGGTCTTGTCCATCACATCATTCTCCTAATGATGTGATCCCGTTATCAACGATATCCAATGTCCATAGCTAGGAAACCATGACTATCTGTTGATCACAACGAGCTAGTCAACTAGAGGCTCACTAGGGACATATTGTGGTCTATGTATTCACACGTGTATTACGATTTCCGGATAATACAGTTATAGCATGAATAAAAGACTATTATCATGAACAAAGAAATATAATAATAACACTTTTATTATTGCCTCTAGAGCATATTTCCAACAATTATATCTATGTGCTTCACGTCCCGATATCATGTTGAGTGTGTGCATGTGTGCACGATATCAAGCTACTCCTAAGGAATGTCATCTTAAGGCCGTGAAAAGGATAGTGAGATACTTAATACATACACCAAATTTTGGCATTTGGTATCCAAAGAGAGCTTCCTTTGATCTTGTTGGCTACTCCGACTCAGACTATGCCGATGACAAGGTTGATAGAAAGTCCACTTTGGGTCCTTGTCAATTCCTTGGTAAATATCTTGTGTCTTGGTCTTCCAAGAAACAAAACTCGTTATCCTTATCCACCGCTGAAGCGGAATATATTGCCGCTGGTTCATGTTGCGCTCAATTACTTTGGATGACCCAAACTCTTAAAGATTATGGGATATATGTGAAACATGTTCCATTACTTTGTGACAATGAAAGTGCTATCAAGATTGCTCACAATCCCGTGCAACACTCTCTAACTAAGCATATTGAAGTTCGTCATCATTTTATTCGAGATCATGTTGCTAAGGGTGACATAAACCTTAAGCATGTTCGCACCGATAAGCAATTAGCAGATATATTCACCAAACCACTTGATGAGAAAGTGTTTTGCAGGTTAAGAGGTGAATTGAACATCATTGACGCTTCAAACTTGGAGTAGGAACTCCATTGGATACATGCAAGACTTGAGCTTACGACTAATCTCTTGATATCTCTCCTATGATGATTATCTTATGTCTTGAGAATTTGCATCTTGCATGTTATCTAACCCTTGTAGGTACTTGGATGAATCTAATTCTATGAGATTGCAATTCACTCACATCTTGAGCAATCTCTACATCATCAAGTCTCTACACAATGGTGATTGATGACAAGGAAGCATGAAACCTTTCAAACATATCCTTTGACAAATTCTATGTTGAGTTTCATGATTGTCATGTTGGATACACGAGTGCTCTTCCTTGAGAAAACTAACCCATGTAGGTAGATGAACTCAAAATCCAAAGGGTGCTTCCAACTCTTGATGGGCGACATCAACCTTGAGCAACCCACACAAGTTCAACTACATGATCAAGATCAACACCGCCACCCAAGGTATGTTATTCCATCTTAGAGTAGCTTTACTCCAAGTCATGAGTCAAAGCAACTCGACAAGATGTGAATACATCAAGATACTTAAACGAAAAATGGTAACCCCATTTTGATCTTAAACGATGAGTACGACCTATGATCAAGTGATCTCACTTGACTCCTAAGTCAATGTACTCTAACATAGGTGACTTTGTCACCGCCCAACTCTAGATGAAGTTCTCTTGTGTTCTTTTCTGTGTTCTTGCACTTGTCTCATGCATATTTGTTTCCCCTTTCAAACTTCATCTAGACCTTTTAGTTTCTTTTCTTTGTTCTTTGTTCTGCATTTTTCTGCATCCAATTCATTGCAAATCTTTGTGAGATCTTATTTTTCTAGTGAGCTGAGGTGACAAGTGTTTTTCTGTGATGAACTCGGTTCCACCGGTTTCATGTTTCCGGTCTAACCGAAGATTTTTGGAGCAACCGAAGCATACAACTCGGTGACACCGATTTCACTATAGGAAAAACATTTTGCCATTTATTCCTGCTTTATTCTTGATCCAGCTCCACTCAATGAATCTTGTCCTCTGCAAGCATCACATTTACCTTAATGCTTTGTACTGTGATTCAAGGACCGAACCCATTCACAACAAATTCCAGAAGACCCTTCTTGGAAATTGATGTCAAAGGGGGAGAGAGAGATTACATCAAAGCTTAATCATATCTCTAGGGGGAGAGATCTCTAGGGGAGGGAATACTCCAGGAAAGAGTAATCTTCAAGGATCCCAGATGCTTGATGTTCAAGAGGAGAGATGCAACATGTCTTCTTGGGGGAAAGACATGTTCATATGTGCTTATTTGCATTAGCTCTGTTCATTTGTTTCTTTGAGCTCTATTTTTCTGTTCCCTATCTTCTCCCAGTATCCCATGCTAGATTCAGGGGGAGCAAGACATCCAAGGGAAAGAAAATTCTTAAATTCATTGCATATCCTTCTCTTTGGGGACATGTCAATACATATCGTGGTACTCTGTACTCAATCTACATGCCATCCCAGTCTTGGTACTCTTGTGGTTTCTTTTGTTTGCTCTAGCTAGTAGGTGCATATGTGTTATCTAACCTTGTTTACGCAGGTTCATCACATCCTAGCCAACTCAAGACCACAAGGTAAGTATATGCATCATGGTCATGTGTATGAGAAATTCTTGCTGATGTACATACTGTTTGCAAGGACTCATGGGCATGAAGGTACATTTCTCATGTTTTCATCACTTACTCTGATGCATATAGCCAAGATACATGAAACACATTGCTACTAAGTCATGGTTATGCTCTCACATGCTTCTATATACCATATTCACATGATTGCATACATGTAGGGGGAGCCTATGCTTGTTACACATCTTTCCAAAGCTTTACTTGCTATTCTATATATCTTTATCTAAAGCTTTGATGTATGTTGCCATCAATTACCAAAAAGGGGGAGATTGAAAGCACAAGTGTTCCCTAGGTGATTTTGTTAATTAATGACAACATATCTCTTGTTGGACTAACACTTTTACCTAGTATGTTTCAGATGAGTTCAACAATCAAGTGGCATGGACTAGAGGATGTGGAACCCCTTCAAAATGCTAAGGACAAAGGATTGGCCCAAGTTCCAAGTTCAAGACTCTACACTTTATATCTTAGTGATCCAAGATCACATTGATTCTATAGGAAAGCCAATACTATTAAGAAGGGATGAGGTGTTGCTTAATGGCTTGTTTGCTCAAAGTGCTTAGTGATATGCTCCAAAGCCCTCAACCACTTTCTCACTTCCAAATATGTCCTAAAACAAAAGTCAAACTCGGCCCCACCGATTCTTTCTATCCGGAGCCACCGAGTTCAGTTGAAATAGCCACTGCCAGAAACCCTAATCAGTTCGATCTCACCGATGGGATCTCGGTCTCACCGAGATGGGCTTGCAAACTCTCTGTTACCTGTTGCAATATTTTTGGTCCCACCGAGATATGCAATCGGCCCCACCGAGTTTGCTTGGCCAACTCTCTGTTTCGCTTATTACCCAAATCGGTCCCACCGAGTCTAAGTAATCGGTCAAACCGAGTTTTGGTTTTACCCTAACCCTAGCACATCGGTTCCACTGAGTTGATCTAGTCGGTCCCACCGCAAAACCTAACGGTCACTAGGTTTGCTAAATCGGTCTGACCGAGTTTTTCACTTCGGTCTCACCGAGATTGGTAAATTGTGTGTAACGGTTAGTTTTTATGTGGAGGCTATATATACCCCTCCACCATCTCTTCATTCATGGAGAGAGCCATCAGAACTTACCTACACTTCCAATACACATTTTCTGAGAGAGAACCACCTACTCATGTGTTGAGGCCAAGATATTCCATTCCTACCATATGAATCTTGATCTCTAGCCTTCCCCAAGTTGCTTTACACTTAAATCTTCTTTCCACCAAATCCATATCCCGTGAGAGAGAGTTGAGTGTTGGGGAGACTATCACTTGAAGCACAAGAGCAAGGAGTTCATCATCAACACACCATTTGTTACTTCTTGGAGAGTGGTGTCTCCTAGATTGGCTAGGTGTCACTTGGAAGCCTCCGACAAAGATTGTGGAGTTGAACCAAGGAGTTTGTAAGGGCAAGTAGATCGCCTACTTCGTGAAGATCTACCGCTAGTGAGGCAAGTCCTTCGTGGGCGATGGCCATGATGGGATAGACAAGGTTGATTCTTTGTGGACCCTTCGTGGATGGAGCCCTCCGGGGACTCACGCAACAGTTACCCTCCGTGGGTTGAAGTCTCCATCAATGTGGATGTACGATAGCACCACCCATCGGAACCACGACAAAAACATCCGTGTCTCCAATTGCATTTGAATTCTCCAAACCCTTCCCTTTATATTCTTGCAAGTTGCATGCTTTGCTTTCAGCTGCTCATATACTCTTTGCATGCTAACTTGATATGTATTGTGTTTGTTAAACTAGTGCCTAAACTCCACTTCAACATAAAGAAATTAAAAATTGCAACTTTTGGCACTTAGCATCTAATCACCCCCCCCCCCTCTAGACACCTCTTCTCGATCCTTTCAGAATTGTCTAAACTCATTAGACAATATTAGTGGGGAGTAGAAGATGGAAAAAGAGAGATGGCCTCGCTAGCTTGGGACAAGATGATCCTACCAAAATCTATGGGTGGCATGGGGTTCAGAGACATGCATGCGTTTAACCAAGCACTACTTGCTAAACAAGCTTGTCGACTAATCATGCACCCAGATAGTTTGGTGGCCAGATTACTTAGTGCTAAATATTATCCTACGGGGAACCTGATGGACACCGTGTTATCTGGGAATGCATCAGCTGTGTGGCATGGCATTGAACATGGATTGGAGCTAGTGAAGAAGGGCATGATTTGGCGTGTAGGCAATGGAACAACGATCAGAACAAGGAGGGATCCGTGGGTTACGAGTGGTCCTTCCCTTAGGCCTATCACACCGAAAGGAAGGTGCAGACTAAATAGAGTGGCCGATTTTTTAAGCCTTAGTGGTGTATGGAACATGGAATTACTAAACCGCTTCTTCTGGCCAGCGTATGTACAGGTGATCAGTAGCATTCGGACGAGCCCTAGCCAGGGTTCAGATTTCATGGCTTGGTTCCGAGGAAGGTTCGGCCTTTTTTCAGTGAAGAGTGCATACCAACTGGCCTTGCAGGATCAGGTACATGCACATGTACCTGGTGCATGCAGATCAAAACCCGATGGCGAGCACTCCAGTTGGAATCTTATTTGGCGGGCGAAGGTTCCCCCGAAAATGTGTTCTTTTGCCTGGAAGGTAGTGGTGGGCGCACTGCCGACTGGGGCCTATAAAAAGAGCCGTCACATCGCTATTTTTGAGGATTGTCGGCTCTGCGGAGCTACCCGTGATGATTCCTTTCACGCACTCATTACCTGCCCACGATCAGTGGAGGTCTGGAACGTGCTGCGACAGATCTGGCCGCTTCCACCAAATGAAAAGTTGCACCATTGTGGAGAGGAATGGTTGTTCAATATCCCGATGAATGAGAATGAGGAAGTAAGAGCAATGGTCATCATGCTTCTGTGGAGGATTTGGAACCTGAGGAATGACTTGCTACATCATAAGGGGAACCCCCCTCTACAGATTACACATACCTTCTTATGCAGTTACTTGCATCATATAACCAAGCACAAAATTTTGGCATTGAGGACATTCTGAAGGGGAAGATGCTGGTGGTGGATCTCCCTATTAGTCCTACCCGTGTGGGAAAGGTTAGTTTACTTTGGCCGGAACCCCCTGCAGGATGGGTGGCCCTTTCAATTGATGGCTCCTACATTGAGGACACAGGACGGGCCGGAACGGGTATGGTTCTGCGGGACTCGATCGGAAAAGTAATTTTCTCCGCCTACATATTCCTATTCTATTGCAAGAATGCTCTTGAAGCCGAGGTCAGTGCAATGCTGGAAGGTATCTCTTTTAGCCTTCAAAGATCAGAGCTACCAATCATCATTCAATCTGATTGCTCTGTTCTGGTGACGGCTTTAACGGATGACTCGTTGAACAAATCTGCTCATGGACATCTAATCTTGGAAATGAAGAAGCTCCTGGAACAGCATGAGTTTATTCCACAGAAATTAGATCGGCATCAAAATAGTGTTGCTCACTGTCTTGCTAATATTGGTCGTTCTGGAGGTTGCACCGTCTGTTGGTTGCACCTTGTTCCAGACAGCGTGTCTAGTTTTGTATTAGCAGACTGTAACACTATTATAGTGAGATAAACTAATTATTCACCCGCAAAAAAAAACTGGTGACATACCCCATACTTGTCAAGCTTGTTTCAGGAACTAATTAACTAATTAGGACATGAAAAAACATTTAGGTTAGGATTATAATTTAACATCATGACCATTTTTTCTTTCGAGACTTGAGTTAATGGTGTTTAGCACATATAGTTGTGGCACTACCACAGACATGCAAATAGATTTGCCATCTACTGTATCCGTCCTGGTTTACTAGGCCTCGTGTATTTCGGTTCGTTTTTGACCATGATTTTTACTAAGAAATATAAATTACATGCAGCAAAAATAATACCAGTGAAAACTACATTCAAATAAAAATCCAACAACGTATTTTTTGGTGACATGCATTAACATTTTGCTAATAAAATACTATATGGACAAACTTTAACCCAAAGTTGCAAGCATGACGTTAGGATGACCTGTGCTGACCTAGAGTATAATGGTGAACACAAAACTGCTTTCCTCTGTCGCTTTTTTACAGAGATGTATCTTGGGCTTTGATCAGCTTTTGCGGGCTAGTAATTGCTAGAGGAAAAGATAAAGTTTTGATGGAAGCAGGGACGAAGCTAGAAAAAATGTTTGATGGGGTCGTATCTATGACAGTGGGATCATCTTCTGCAAATAGATAGTGATTGGTACTAAGTCAGTGAAGAATTTTTTAATTTCATTGGGGTCAGTTGACCCCAATGCCTACAAGGGAGCTACGTCCCTGGATGGAAGAATGATGCATAGCTGGAAGCTAGAGGAACTACTACTACTACTAGTCCTGAATCGTTGCCATCTGCCATGCAAGTGGTTTCATTTCCGAAGCAGATGCAAGCTGCGCTATGTCTGTGGACACAGCTGGATGGTATAGTAATTGCTCAGAGTTCAGACATGCAATTGAACATATAAATCACGCTAGAGTACCCGCTCATCTCGAGGCATCGCAGTGCGCAAGCAACCTGGTTCGCTCGATCTACCACGCTCATACGGTTTTACGGCGCTGTCAAAAATCTGGTCGTTGGTTGCTCTGCACGTTGTGGTTTCAGCCTCCCATGAATGACGTGACCTACAGATATTTGAAGATAAGGTTCTCTCTCGCTGGTGAACATGGATGAGAAGATTAAAACGGTTCACCAAACCGGCCAGCCAAGAACGACAAAAACATGGTTTGGGTCATCATTTCATCACTGGCAGCTGGCAGGATGGGGAACTAAGTACAAATTAGCATTCTCAGCACTGTAAAACAATAAGCATCGAATATGTAAGGAAAAGTTGGGCATTTGCAGAATCCTAGGCCCCGTTGAGCAGTAGTAATAATCGAAGACTCACTTGCATGCCGAAAGCGGACCACTGTTGTGCAGGTGCACTACATAACAGGGGCTACGACAACAACCACCTCCAGGCTCTGCAGGAGCCCATTGTTTCGTTTTTACCTGCCCTCTGCGCCGCATAAAAACGCAGGCACGGGGGACGGGAGTGCATGGCTTAGGAGCCAAGGAATTTATCTTTTGTCCTAATACGTGTCATCTGCCACCAGGAAGAAGCAGATTACTACTCCTATTAGGTTAGAAGCACTGCTGTTGCACATGCACCGAGCATGAATGAGCGTTGCAAATCCAAGAGGATCATTTTCTACTCACCGTTCTCAGATCCTCAAGGACTGACATGCAATGCGCGCGCCCAAGGTCGATCGATCATGGTGAGATCACCGGAAGCTGCCTTTTGGCCGCCCATGTCGATCGCACCAGCACTTTTCATGATGAACACGGTAGACAAAAAAAATAAATGGGACCTCTGTCAGCTCGGCTCACACTTTCTTTCATCAACACTTTGTTCTTTTTGGACGATGGTCCATACACAAGTGAAGACCACCACTGATGAATGGGAACTTGGTAAATGTACTGCTACTTGTCTTAGTTTTGGCTTAAGCACTTGCCATGGCATCGATCAATCTGCCACCGTCCATGTCATGTCGCCCTCGAAGATCCAATGGCAGACCTCTGTCTTGCCGGGCTCGCCGCCGAGGAGCACGAACGCGCCGTGGCTCGGGCTCCAGTCGGACGTGTCAAGGTGACAGATGGCCACCCCGCGGTTGATCTTCCGACCGTCGCCGGCGGCGGACATGATGTCGGCCTCGTACACCCGCGCCCTGGGCACCGAGTGGCAGTAGTACACCAGGTACGGGAACAGGCTCTGGTGGCACGACACGGCCCGCGCCGGCGCCGCCTCGCCGCCGGTGACGCTGCCCAGCCTGACCTCCGCGCCGCTGCCCGCCGTCGAGGCCGTGCTGCGCACCACGATGTCGTCGCCCAGCATCTCCACGGCGAAGTCCACCACGTCCTCGGCCGACGTCGCGCACCGCTTGGTCTCGCCCCGGCTCGGCGCGCGCTCGCACTCCGCCACCGTCGACGCCACCGCCTTGCCCAGCGCCGTGTCCGGCGCCGCCCTGAAGGCCTCCGACACGGCACTCGCCTCGAACGGGATCTTCCTGGCGATGTCCCTCGGCAGGAACGCCCTCGGCGGCATCTTGTCCCTGATGTCCGGCATCGGCATCCGGTTGCCGGCAACCAGCTCCCTCTCCCGGAAGAACTTGCCCGGCTCCGGAGACCACTTAGTCTTCAGATGCTGCCGATGCTCCTCGGATGCGGATGTCGTCGCCGTCGCCGACGACGTGTTGTGGTACTCCTTGAAGTCGACGCCGGTCTCGGCGTACGCCTTGAACGTGGTGTTGTCTCCGGCGTACGCCTTGAACCCGATCTCGTGGTTGCGGTTGCTGCCTTGCCCGTAGCCTTTGAAGTCGACGCTGCCGGCGTTGGCCGACCCGCCGTAGCTCTCGAACTCGGCGGCCCCGCCGTTGGCGCCCTTGACGTAGGACGCGAAGCTGTCGTCCCCGACGTTGGCGCCGTCGCGGTACCCCTTGAACGAGTCCACCCCGGCGTTGGCGCCGGCCCCGTAGCTCCGGAACGTGTTCTCCGGCACGTTCCCCTCCACGCCGTACCCCGTGAACGTGTCCGTGGCGCCGTTGGCCGACTCGCCGTAGTTGGCGAAGCCGGAGCTGAGCGTGTTGGTGTCGTTGCCGTACGACGCGAAGCTCTCCCGCAGGCTGTTGCCGCTCTTGCCGTAGCCGGCGAAGCTGCTCTCCCCGCCGTTGGACTCCTGGGCGTAGGACGTGAACCCGCGGCTCCGCCCGTTGGCCCCGGCGTCGTAGTTGGTGAACCTGGAGTCCGGCAAGTTGGTGTTAGCGGCGTAGGCGGTGAAGGAGCCCGACCCGCCCGTGGCGCCGCCGGCGTAGGAGGTGAAGTTGGCCGTCACCACGTTGCCGTTGGCCTCGTAGCTGGTGAACGAGTCGGCCCGCGCCGACGAGTCCCGGCCGTAGCGGCGGAACGAGTCGGCGGCGATGTTGACGTCCGGGGAGTAGTTCTTGAAGCCGTCGGTGCCGGCGCCGGCGCCGGAGCCGTAGTTGGTGAAGTTGGCGTCCCTGTAGCTCGTGAACGGGCCCTTTCTTGCCGCCACATCAGATTCAGAATCAGAGTCAGAGGAGGACGGGCATAGCAGAGCGGCCTTGGAGCAGAGCGTGGGCAGGCGGGCGCGGATGTCGGGGAGCGAGGAGGGGAAGGAGGCAGCGTCGGCGGCGGGCAAAGGGGAGAGCTTGGAGACGAAGAAGGCCGGGTGGGGGCGGTTGTTGGGCACCTTGCGGTTCCAGTACCGGATGAAGGCCGCCTTGGCCGTGAACGGGTTCACCGGCGAGGACGCGGCGGCATTGCCAGGGAGCAGCAGGAGGAGGACTAGGAGCGGGGTGGCGAGGACGGGGCGGGGAGGAGAAGCCATCGGAGGCCAGGAGGGAGGTTTGGGGGTTGGGGGATTGGAGCTGGAGGGGAAGAGAGATTAATAGTGAAGGAAGCAGAGTGAGAGTGGGAATGGAGGAGTGTGAAACTGTGACTCGCACTGAGCGAGTACGAAATTTGAACAAGGCGGGCAGAGGAAGACGCATTTACGCGTCATGAATGCTGCAGGTCCGTAGAGGTAGAGACCATTAATGATGACCCAGTGTGTTTCAGCTAAAAATATACTCTGACCACAACTTTGTACTTTCCTCTTGCATGATTTTCAGAATGTTAAATAAGTACATATTATTATTATGTCGGTTGCTTTGATGTCTAGAAGGATCTAAAACTTTTTGATGTCATATTCAAATTTCTCCAAACCATGTCGTGAGACCTAGATAACTAATTATCGACTTAATATAATTTTTTTGTTAGGAAATATCTGTTTCAAACTCAAGAGTGGTTTGCATTTTAAAAAAATACAACCATACTCAAACAAAGAGTGAGAATGAAATGTGTTTCTCAAATATGGTGGATACATATCTTAGTCGGAGTTCATCTTGATTTTTGTTTCTGTTTGATATAAAGAGAGGAGATGAAAGGACTTCTCCAGACAGGACCCTTGCAATTTGGTATATTTGAAAACATTTTTGGTATTTGTAAAAACCTAGAATTAATTGAAGGGGATACATAAATGTCTAAGTGAGCTATTAAAAAATCTTTATGAAAATGAGTTTAGTCCGGAAATATTTTTTATAGGACTATCGTAGTTGTTCTGACTCAATGTGATTTTTCTGGATTTTCTGGGAAAAAGGTGTGATAACATTTGAAAATCAAAACATTTTCTGTTTATTTGGAAATAGACACTAAACCTTGAACCTATTGGCCGAACCCATTTATGTCCCTCTATCTCTTGCCCGCGCGCACGGAGTGGCAACTTAGCCCAGAGATCAAGGGAGTTGCGCGGAGTGCACTATCCCTCGAAAAAAAAAATCTGCTCATGTAATTCTGTGTTGGCTTCGGTGCATTAATCTAGGTTGTGTTCGGCAACCCTCTGCTCCTTCGCTACGGAGCAGAGCGTGTGGATCACCCTGGTAGAGTAATTCTAGTAGACCCCGCATTTGTCAACCTGCAAAATGTGTTTGCAGGTCGCACAGGAGCGGTTATGCAAGCCGAAATTTGCGGCGGCAGACTAGAAACAGCAAACAAACCCCTAAATTTAAAAAAAATTGTTTCGCGCGAGAAATTTAAGCAACAGCTCGCCGGAGCTCGCTGGCATAGATGGTTCTTCTTCGCATATAAGTTCATACAAGCCACATACATACATAAATGTTAGATATGGTAGACAGGGCCTATGCTACCGCACCACTGCAATAAAATTGAGCTCAACGAAGCTCCTGCGGTATCTGCCCACCGGCGGCGATCAGTCGGAGTCGGAGGAGTCGGAGTCGAGGTCGACGAAGAGCTTCACCTGCTCCTCCTTCATTACGCGCAGGTCGGCCTCCTTCGATGCGTGCGCCTGCGATGTCGTGAGGCCCGTCTCGAGGAAGAGCCGCTCGTACTCGAGCTCGCGCCGGATGCGCTCTTCCATCTCCTCCTGATCCCTCGCCGACCGCTCGAGGACGACGCGCTCGAGGAGCTCCTCCTGCCTCGGTGGGAGGTAGTCCTCGGGTCCGATGACGCCTCGGCGCGGCGGTGCATCGGGCACGGCCTCCTCCGGCTCCCTCTTCACCGGAACGAGGCGCGAGCTCGATGCGCCCACGAATGAGCACCCCGCGGACCCGTGGCCGGATGAGCTCCCCGCGGACCAGTTGCCGGAGGAGGCGCGACGGCGACGGGCGCGCTCGAGCTCGAACTCATCGAGCTCGCGCCGGTCGAATGCCGGCGGCGGCCGGGCACCCTGGTTGAGCCACCGACGCGTCCCCTGCTTGCGCGCGGCGTCAGATCTGGCGCGGCGGCGGCGCTCCGCCTCATCCCCCGAGTCGGCCATGGTGGTTCAAGGCTTGCCGGCGGCGAGAAATCGAGCGGCGCGACGGGGAATTGGAGGGGAACGCGGCGGCAGGAGGATAGGGTTTCGACCCGCATCTGCCCCGCAAACCCGCAGTTATAGTAGCTCGGGGGTTGCGTTTGCGGGCTGCGGCAAAAAAATTTACGGGCCAGACACTGATGCGGGCTCTGGTCTTGCCAGAAAAATGGGCCGAGTCCGTATAATCGCCGGAATTATGCGGGTTTGTGTCGGATGCGGGGTCTGCTACAGTTGCTCTTAGGGGCTCGTCGAAATATAACTGCATATCTGCTCCACTCCGCGGCGAGTTGCAAAGCGGACGGATATCGAACAACTTCTTAGTTTCCAAGTGAGGCAAGCGCTGCGGTTGCAAAACGACGATACATGTGCATAGTCCACCAGCTCATCCACCCCATCTCATATGACAGTTTTGTCTCAACTAGTGTAAAGTTGGTCTCCTTTCTCCATTAAGACCGAAGTAGAGCATTAATTCTGGTGGGGTGATGACGAGGACTACAAAAGAATGCATTGGTACACCTGGTGGAAGCTTTGTTACCCAAAAAATGAAGGAGGGATGGGCTTTAGCGATCTCCATTCCTTTTAATCTTGCTATGCTATCGAAACAATGCTGGCGTCTCATAACCAATCCAGAGTCTCTTTGTGCGAGGGTACTAAAAGCGAAATATTTTCCCAATTATAGTCTGCTCCTGCTACATTGAAAAATGGATCCTCCTTCACTTGGCAAAGTATCATGAAAGGATTGGAAACTTTCAAATTGGGATACATTTGGAGGATTGGAAACGGTGAGAAGGTGAATATATGGACTGATCCATGGATCCCAGGGAGCCCGGATAGGAAGATTATTTCAGGTCGTGGTCATACTCTGCTCAATTCTGTTAGTGACTTAATCGATCCTATATCAGGGACATGGGATGAAGCACTGCTTCGAACAATTCTGAATCCGGTGGATGTTAGGCGAATTATGCAAATACCGCCGAGTCACAATGCATTTGACGATTTTATTGCATGGCATCCTGACCGCAGAGGGATATTCACAGTATGATCAACATACAAAATACAGTGGTATCGGACTTTCGGGACACACACAAACATGGCTGAATGCCCAAGGAAATCCCAAGCTCCGGAAGTGTGGACTAGACTCTGGAAACTAAATATACCACGTAAAGTTTCGATATTTTGCTGGCGTGCTCTTCATGGACTCATCCCTCTAAAATCCATACTAATGAACAGGCATGTGGGATCGGATGGTGCTTGTCCAGTTTGTCATGCAGTTGCTGAGGATATAAAACATCTTCTTTTTGAATGTGTGACGGCCAGAGAACTTTGGAGAGGCCTGGGCATATTGGAAATTCTTGACGAAGCTGCAACGGTGGATCGCTCCGGTTCGGTAATATTGGAGCATTTACTGTTGGCAGAGGATAAGCCGGTTCCGATGAAGCCGAACTTGGATATTAAGCAAATTCTTGCTGTTGGTAGTTGGTACCTCTGGTGGACTCGTCGCCAACACACTCATGATGGAGCAACACCCCCGACAATGAGATGGCCTATGTCTGTTCTAGCAATTGCGAACAATTTTCATCAAGCAAATGAGAAGAACAGGGTGACAAAGGAACAAAGATGGTTGAAACCCGGTCCAAAATTTGTTAAGTTAAATGTAGATGCCTCCTTCTATGCGGATGAGGGTGCTGGAGCATCGGCGGCAATCCTTAGAGATGAGAAGGGTAATTTTTTGGCAGCTCAGTGCAAATATATTCAGTATGCATCCGATGTAGTTACCTCCGAAGCTATGGCGATGAGAGATGGATTGATCTTTGCAAGCTCATTAGGATTCAACAGGGTGGAGGCAGAGTCAGATTCTTCAATTGTTATTGACTATTGCTTGGGACAGACAGAATGGTGGGACTTGGCTGCAACAGTATTTGCAGAATGCATTGCCGTGTCTTTGCCAATCGGGAAGGTTATCTTTAAGCATTGTGCTCGTTCTTCGAATCAAGCGGCGCATGTGCTAGCTAGTTACTGTTTTTGTAATAAGATTTGTAGTTCATGGACTGATGATCCCCCGGCTTGTCTGGTTTCCAAACTCGTAGACGATGTAATTCCTATTTGAAATCAATAAAGCTAGCCATGATGCCTTTCCAAAAAAAAAGACCAAAGTAGAGCACACTCCCCCAAAGCAGGATGAACTTTCAAATTAGACTTCCTAAACGTCATGTATTCTGTAACGGAAGGAATAGCTCTGAAACGCGGTACGTAGCAGCAGAACATTTAGGCTATGCTCCTTGTAAAATTTCACCCAAAGGCGGAGACCATGATAAGAACTGGTTGCAGCTCCTCGTGCCACCGCTAGAAGCTCCGCCGTGGACATTGTTTTGCAACATGTCATCTGTCTCGGATACTATGCCGGAAGGCGGAAATTGCCTCTGAATCAGGCGAATCGACAATCTGGTTCTTCTTAGTCAAGAACCGGTTTCAGAATTTCCTTGCTGATTCGCCGGGTTGTTGAATGTTGTGACTGAGATCATCGGCATCCGGAGGCCGAACATATATGCCCTGAAAATTTCCCCTAAAGGCGTCCTCGAGCGCCTCCCAGCTCCTGATGGAGTGAGGGGGCGGGCTATTGAGCCAGTGCCTAGCCGATCCTTTAAGTTTGTGCGGCAGGTAGGTCGTCTTCGTGATTCATGTGAATATGAAGGAGGAAATCTTCAATCCACACAGCTAGGTCGGTTGTCCCGTCGTATTGTTCGATATTAATGGGTTTAAACCCGTCCGAGAACTGATGCTCCATTGCCTCGTCTGTGCTTAAGCCAAACCAAGACAAGTAGTACTACATTTACCAAGTGCTCATTACGAGTGGTCTTCTCACTTGCGTGTGGACCATTGTCCAAAAAGAACAAAGTGTTAAAAGAAAGTGTGAGCTGAGCTCCCCTAAAAAAAGTGTGAGCTGAGCTGAGCTGACCGAAGTCCCTTTTCATTTTTTGTTCATCGTGTTCATGATTAAAAACGATGTTTGGATTCCTGGTGTGATCGACATGGGCGGCGAAAAGGCAGCTTCCAGTGATCTCATAATGATCGATCGATCGATCGTGCGCGCGCGCGCGCATTGCATGTCACTGCTCTCAGAATAATGGGAAAATGATCCTCCTGGATTTGCAATGCTCATGCTCACTGCAGTGCCGCTTCTCTGTGGCAGGTGACACGTATCAGGGCACAAGATAAGCCCCCTGGATCACTCCCGTGCCTGCGTTTTTATGTGGTGCAGAGGGCAGGTAAAAACAAAACAAATGGGCTCGTGCAGAGCCTGGGGGTGGTTGTTGTCGTAGCCTCTGTTGTTTAGTGCCCCTGCACAATGGTGGTTTAACAGTGATCCGCTCGTGGCATTGCCTCCCCGGGCAGATGGCAAGTGATTAAGCCTTGGCTTATTACTGCTCAACAGGGCCTAAAATTGTGATGTTTTGTGAAGATGGCCGCACTCTTCCTTGCATGGCCATGATGGCTATCGCAAATGACATTCTTATTGTTTTGCAAGCCACATTAAAATCTTAACCTTGAGCGGAACCTTTGTTTTTCAAATGTGTCATCTGCAAAAGACAGAATCCGCTCTTACCGAGAAAACACATCAAGGATGCAACTCCCATCAAAAAGAGCCAGTTTCATCGGTTAAGTTGATTGACCTCAAGCGTCGTAATCGAGCCATTGAATAAATAGGACACATTCCACAAAGATAGTATTGGGTTCCTTAAATTTTCTCTGATCATTGTCAAAGATCATTCCTTCAGTCTCGCCATTACTAACTAAGGATGCTTTCAAAGCCTAAGTCAATGGTGGTGAATTTATGCAGCCTTGGTGCATCCGAAAAATCAGCCATGGTTAATTCAGAAAATTGCCTACATTAAGCTATTTGAATCGTTGGATGATTAGACAATTTATGATGAATTCAAGAACATAAATCATGATTAAAGAAACTATTGGCATGTATATCTCCATCATACTAATTAGTCAACAACATCATACATGCATCAGCCATAATTAAAGAGTAGATTGAAATATGTTGCATGCACTGTTCATTTGCACATGAAATAGTTGTGACTATTGCAGAGGTGATTTTGTTGATGAAGATATTGCCAAATACTGTTCGAAGTGGACAACGATGGAGACGGTGATGCGTATCGCCGCCTCTCTTGAGAGGAAGACAACCTGTGGTGAAGAAACACGAGCAGCCGCGTGAAGCGCTTCTCAAAATCCTTATTCGCCCTCTCTTTGTGCAGTCACTGGAGCCAGACCGCTCCCACGTTCATCGGTGCATGCATGTGATCGGGATGGAGTAGACTACGATGACGACACAAAAGCAACAAAAAGCAAAACCCTAGCTCAATTTGATGTATCTTCGATGGTGGCCGATATGTCACTTATAAAGGAGAACCGACGTGTCACGATCACGGTCTAACCCAAATAGGTTTCCAACCCGCAAACTTAACGGTCAGAAAATAGAAAAAAAAACAATGAGAGGAAGCTGCACTCATGCCAAGTCATGTACCGTATTTTGGTGGACAATTCACGCATGTCGCGTGCCCCATCCTGAGCTCGGTAAGGCGAGGCGAACACATGCTTGTGGGTTCTCTTTCTGTCCTCATACCCATCACTTTTTTCCGAAAAGAAGGATGACCCTCTGCCTCTACATTCATACCCATCACTTAGTGAAGTGCAGAGACTTCCTTATATAAAGAGGTCAAACTTCACTTCCACTAGTTGGGTGGACTAAATATTGCAACTCCACTTTTTTCTGCCATATACATGGGCCTTTGAGTGGAATTAGCTACCCATGCCCAAATATTCTAACAGATGACTCCACATTTGTTGGCCCAAGAGCTGGCAACAGTTTTTCTTTGAAAGGAGGGGAACGTCCTCAGCCATTGCATGGAGTGATGCACACAGCCTTTTATTGATTATACAAAGTTCATCATTCGAGTTCAATAGACTTAAGAGCATGATTAATAGTATAGCCAACAATCAACTATATAAAGTTGTCATATCATCTATAGCCAACCTAATAGCCAACATGTATAGTAGCTAGTTACTAAGTAGTATCACTTTATTAATAGATGGCCCACCTTACACTAGCACATTGTTTCGCTGTTAATCTGTAGCTCGCTTCCCTTCTCTCTTATCCAACTTAGAAAACATACAATATTTTAATCCTTACAGCCTGCTGACTGTATCCTATTATACTTGTTCTAAGTAAATAAAATGCCACATATGGTTGCCTTGGGGCAAAGAAATAACAGTTAATGCCCGAGAGTTGGTAAGAGTTAATGGCCAGAGTGTTGTGCATCACATGAAGAAGGAAGAAGAAGAGGTCAAAACGAGGGCTTGTGACGCCAGCTAATGATGCTCCAAACCGTGTGCTTTGTCCTTGGCTGCCTCACACTAGGGGCGGAGGGAGTAGTATCACTGAGTGGTAACCGTTTCAAGCTTAGGGGCTATTTGGATTGTGATTATGTTTGCCTTATGTTGTCACATTACTTTTTGCCACACTTGCCTAACTTGAGTTGCTTAAATTGTTAGCCATACTTTGGCTTGCCTAAGGAAACCTTGCCACACTTTTTTGTGTCTATAACATGTGGGGTTCACTTCTCATGAGAAAATTCTTGCCTTAGGTGTGGCTAGAATCAAACACCCACCTAATTTGGTCAAACTTACTTAAGAACTTGTCTAAGATGAGATGTGGCAAAGTGTGGCAATATGTGGTTCAATCCATGGTCAGAGAATTCCAAACCTTGTAGGTTTCCGTCCTGCCCAGCATTGATTATGATAGTAATTGCATGTCTGAACTCTGAACAACTTACTATGTGGACCTGTGGTCACACGCCTAGTACATCTTGCACCTGCTTCTGAAAGGAAACCACTTGCATGACACATACCACCAGCAACGATTCCCTGCTTCAGAAGAAGAAAACTTCTAATAGCTATATGCATCATTCTTCCATGAAAACTTCATCATGCTGAACAAAGGAAATCGGGTTTGTGGTCACCAATTATCTAGGCTAGAACAGGTCACCCTGACGTCATGCTTGCTACATGGCAACCCTCTCTGCTTGTTTCTCGTGGCGCCACAGCTAAATGTGCTAAACAAGGAAATAAAACATTAACTCAAGGAAAAACAGTTTTTTTCTCGTCATAATTAATGAATTCCCGAGACAAGGTTGACGAGTAGTATGTCTATCAGTTCTGTTCTCTTCCGGCATGCCGATTGATCCTTGTCCAGAAACCACATTCAGAGAACATTTCAGTTTTGGTGCAAAGTCTGTTGTGGCTCCAGCTACACTTTGCAATCAAAAGCCACAACATCCTCAATGGATTCTGAAAAGCACATTTCATGATGAACGCTGCATTGCCCATGCCTCCTGTACGTTTAGCTTTAGCAGGAATGAAGAGAGTCAGAAGCCAGCCTCGCGGCCGGCATCTTCCTCTTGGTGCGCTAAAGGTCAGAGACAATTCCTTGATTCCCTTGTATATCTCTCCGCTCCTTTCCGCTTCCATTTGCTTGGTCTGGCTGGATTCAGAATATTCTGAACAATTATGAACCGTAAACCATGGCCCACAAAGTGACTGGTTTGACTACATCTAACGCGTACTCTTTCGAAGTTTACTTAAACTTGGTATTTTTTTAAAGCAATGCCATATGTGCATCCGGTCCATGCTTAAATTGACGGTACTGGGGATCAGGTACGGCATATGTGGTAACACGGAAGTATTATGCGCCCTTCCCGCTAGGTAGCCTCCAGCCCTCTCCCGCGCCGCTGGCACCTCCCTCGCGTCCAGCATGGGCGCGCAACCCCGACGCGCTGCCGCCTCTGTCTCAGATCCGCTGGGCTGTGCACCGGCTGGCTCTGGACCGGGGGAGAATCCACTCCCTCCCCCCGCCCCGAGATCCCGGGCCCTACAGCGCATTCAATCCCGAATCCGGCGGCCCTGCCGCGCCTGCTGCTGCGTGGTCAATGCGCCACGACGGCGGCCTTTGAAGATCCGGCGGATCTCTCCCCTCCCCCACCCCAACGACTGCAGTCCATCATCGTCGTCCCATCCCCTGCGGTCGACCATTCCTCTTCGGAAATGGACGGTGGCTGGACCGAGATCTCCTCGCGCAAAAACCGCAAGGCCTCCCTGGATATGCCGGTCTCTCCAAGGTCGAGCGCAGCTCCTCGCTCGGACCGCCGGCCGGGATTCAATGCAGGGGGTGGCCGGGAGGCCTTCTTAAGCCGCTTCCGCGGCCGTTGCTTTCGCTGCCTCAGCAAGCACCACCGTAGAAAGGACTGCTGTGACCCCCTTCGCTGCGTAATCTGCGAGCTCTTCGGCCATTTTGCTAGGGAGTGCCCCCAGAACCCTCGCAACGGCCATGGCGGCCCTGCCTCCAGTAGGATAGGCCCGCTTCCTCCTCGCACGCCGGCTCACGCTCGCCTCTGCTTCCCTACACCACCACCTCCGCCAACGCCACCCCAAGCAGCACCCGAGGCTCACATGGCTGACCTCAGCCTGGTCGACCCGGCAAGGCGCCCGCACTCGAGCCACAAGATCGGCGAATCCACCCCGGCCATTGAGCAGAGCATCTTCTTCCTCCGGCGACATGCTGTTACGCTGCGCGCGCTCGACGGGGTCAGCACCACCTCGCCCATGGCTGTGGGCCGCACGTTTGAGGCGCAGCTCTGCGTTCCACCGCACCACCTGCGTGTGACGGCGCACAACCCGAAGGATTTCTTCGTCGTCTTCACCCAGCCTGCCCACCACGACAATGCGGTGCGTCGCGGCACCCTGCGCGTCGACGGCGTCAACTTCATCATCGCGCCATGGAGAGAAAACGACCACGCCGACCACGGTACCTTCAACCTCCACGTCCGCTGCGTCATCGAGCATCTGCCGCAACAATACTGGACCCTGGAAGGCGTCCAGGAAGTGTTCGGCGACAAGGTGCGCGTTGACCGCCTCGACAGCTGCACGCTTGAGCGCGACCACACCAAGCATTTCGCCTGCTGGGTGTGGGTCTGGGACATGGCCTTCATCCCCACCAGGCACACCTACTGGAAGCTCCCCCAGGGCGCGGGGCGCGTCGAGGAGATGGAGGGCTACTCGCCGCCTGACCGGCGGGTCGCCCTGCCACCCGGCGCCGAACGCTACGATCTGCTCATCCACGTCGACAGGATGGAGGACTGGTCCCCCCGCTCGCCGCGCTCCTCGCCCTCCGCCCAGAGCGGCTTGCCCTCCTCCGACTCGGACCACGACGACGACCTGCCGCGCATCTTCCCCGGCACTTGGGTCATGCACGTTGAGGACGGACAACCCGAAGAGCGCCATCGCCGTCAGCAACGCGCTCCGGTGGTCGACACTGGCTGCCGGGGCCTCCCCCGCTGTGACCCGCGCCGCGACGATGATGGGCGGGGCGGCGGCGGCGGCCGTCGCTCTTGGAAGGACACGCTGTTGGGACGCGGGCCCGCCTCCAATGCCTCGTCAGGTGCGGACGGGGCAACAAGCAGAGTGCGCCACC
>NC_041392.1:52882219-52948234 GCF_002162155.2 Triticum dicoccoides
GGCCGTGCGTCTGCCCGCTCCTGCCACCACCCCCGCCCCCGACGACATCGACGAGTTCTTCACCACGGCAGGCAAGGTGCTGATCGCTCCCACGGCTCCTGGCGACGACGTCGCGGCTCAGCTTGATGAGGTGATCGCGGCCTCGACGGCGGTGCCGCTTGAATTCGAAGAAGAAGCAATGAAGACCAAGGGCAAGGAATTGGTGGACATCCCGGACGTTTTCAGCCCAACGCTCTCTGGCTCATGTCATAGCCCAGCGCTGCTCAGCTGCCAGACCCCGACGGCTGCGACAATGGTTGCGGTCGAGCTGGGGGTAGTCACGCAGCAAGTTCAACTCCTGGAGATCGCTGAGTCCTTAGCTGCGCCCCGACGCCTCTTCTGCGACAAACCGGCTCCCCTGCTCGGTCTTCCCCCGTCCAAGCGCAGCTCTGCTCCACCCAAGACGCGTGCCACATCTGTTCCTCCGCCGCGACAGAGCGCCCGCCAGGCAGCCCAGAACTGCAAGGTGCCCGTTGCCCAGCGCGGCACGCTCCGCCTGGTTCAGGGCCTTGGCCTCCTTGGTCCAAAAGAGAAGATGACGAAGAAGGCGGCCGAGGCGCTAGTGCGTAGGTTCGACGAACCACTCTCTGAAGAAGATATCGCCGTCATTGCCAAGCTCACCAGAATGGGCACGGAGGCCCTGTGTATCGCTGCCGGCCTCAACGGGCCTGAAGGAGTCACCGAGGAGGCCATGGTGTAGTCATGTTAGCTAGTTCTCTTTGTTTTAGTAGTAGCTGTAGTCTCCGGTGGCGGCCAGCGATCGGCTGGTCTGAGATAGGGTTGCTTCCCCCTTATGTTGGTAGTAGTGTGAGGTCGAGCTGGCGCCGTCGTAGTTTGGGGCCTATTGGTGGGCGACGGTGTTCCCCGGTGTTTTCTTAGTATGTGTAGTCGCCGGAGAAACAACCTATGTCCCCATGAATGACGAACCAACCACACCCCCGATCATGAGCTGGAATGTTCGAGGCCTAAACTCACCGGCGAAGCGTGAAGCAATTCGTGAGGTTGTCGCTGCGCACCGCACATCCATCTTGTGCTTGCAAGAGACCAAGATCGATGAATGGACGCCGGCCCTCGTACGCGACATCGGCGGCCAAACCCTGCGGGGATGCGCGGTGCTACCCGCCTCTGGCACTCGCGGCGGCATTGCCATCCTGTGGAATCAGTACCTTGTCGACGTAGCCACCCAAGCCGTTGGACAGTTTGCAATCGCTGTCAAAGTTAGCTTAGCTTCTCACCAGACCTCGTTCTGGCTTACTTCTGTCTATGGCCCGACCGACGACGCAGGCAAGGAGGCCTTCCTAGCCGAGATCACAAACTCTGCCCCGCCTTGCTCTGACCCATGGCTAATCAACGGCGACTTCAACCAAATTTACGAGGATAGGGAGAAGAACAACCTCAACTTAAATAGGAGACTCATGGGACGCTTTCGGGCCGCCTTAGACAGAGCCGGACTACGCCAAATCAAATGCGCAAACCGCAAATTCACCTGGAGCAACGAGCGCGACAACCCAACAATGGTGGGCATCGACAAGTTCTTCTGCAATGTGCCGTGGGAAACTTTGCTCCCCCAAACAATGCTACTAGCTGCTTCCACAGCGTGCTCCGACCACTGCCCGCTACTGCTCTCTGACGCAGCGGGCCCTCGCCGACGCAGGCCTTTCAAATTTGAGTCGTTCTGGCCCCGCTTCCCGCGCTTCCTAGACACCATGACCGCAGCCTGGACGCAGCCAGTTGCAACCTCCTGTGCGTTCACTCGTCTCCACGTCAAGCTTGCACGCACGGCCAAAGATCTTCGCATTTGGAGTCAGAGTCTCTTTGGCGACGCGAAGCTGCAGTTCCACATAGTTTGCGAGGTCATTTTGCGCCTCGATGTAGCCCAGGAAAGACGACAACTATCGCCGGCCGAGCGGGAACTGCGGAAGGGCCTCAAGCTCAGGCTGCTAGGGCTGGCGGCGATCGAACGCTGCAGAAAGCGACAGGCATCTAGACTTACCTGGATACGTGCTGGCGATGCCCCAACAAAATTCTTCATGGCCAAGATCTGCTCGCGGAGAAGGAAGAATTTCATTCCCGCCCTCAACATCAACGGGACGGTTACTACGGCCCATAGCGACAAAGAAACGTCCATCCACAACCATTTCGACGCCATTCTTGGGACTGCAAGCCCGAGAACATCTACGATCAACTGGAGCCAAATCAACATGCCAACGATCCAAGGAGGGGGACTGGACAACCCATTTTCTGAGCAAGAGGTATGGCGGCAATCCAAGCCACGCCTGCAGAAAAATCGCCTACGGCTTCAGCGGGCAGTTCTTCAGATCGTGCTGGGGGATTATCAAAGAAGATGTGCTGCGGGCGTTCAACCAATTCTATAGCTTGGCCGGCAACAATTTTGGCCTGCTCAACTCCGCGATCGTTGCCTTGATCCCTAAAAAGGACGGTGCGAGCGGCATCGGCGACTACCGCCCGATTAGCCTGATCCACTCCATCGCCAAGCTTGTCTCCAAAGTTCTATCAATCAGGCTGGCTCCAGTTATCCAGAACATCATATCGCTGGCCCATACAGCTTTTCTAAAATCCAAATGTCTCCATGACAGTTTCGTCTACGTGCAGAACTGTGTTAGGGCTTTGCATTGTCGGAAAACGCCGACGGTTCTCCTCAAACTAGATATCTCTAGAGCCTTTGACAATGTTTCATGGGAATACCTGCTCGAGCTCATGGTTACTTTAGGGTTTAGCGTTAGATGGCATGATTGGATCTCCCTGTTGCTTGTCACTTCCTCATCTGCCTTCCTACTAAACGGCATCCCCGGCAAATCCATCCTGCATCGACGCGGCCTTCATCAGGGCGATCCTCTGTCGCCACTTCTCTTCATCCTAGCCATAGATCCTATCCACCGCTTGCTCAAAGCGGCTGAGGAGGAGCTTGTGATTGCATCGGTGCCTGGCAGGGAAATCAAGTTCAGAGTAAGCCTATACGCAGACGACGCCGTCATCTTTGCCAGCCCGATCAAGGAGGAGATCGACCACCTCATGGACATCCTCAGTAGCTTTGGCGATGCAACTGGCCTGAAGATCAACAACGCCAAATCTACAGCGACCCCGATTTGCTACAGCAACGTCGACCTCAACGCAGTGTTACAGTCTTTTGGAGGACCAACTACGCAGTTCCCAATTAGATACTTAGGGCTCCCTCTAACGACTGGCCGTCTCCGACTCGTCCACCTTCAATTCATCCTCGACCGTATTAGGGCTTGGCTCGCAGGATGGAAAGGAAAGATGCTATCCATCGCCGGCCACCGTGTTCTTGTCAGATGTGTCCTTACGGCCATGCCAACTTTCGCCCTTACGGCGCTGCGGTTCCCTGCAAAGCTTCTCAAGGAAATTGACAAGTGCAGACGGCGCTTCCTCTGGGGCCAGGATCAGGAGCTCTCCGGCGGCAGCTGTAAAGTCAGCTGGGAATGGGTCTGCTCACCGATCGAGCATGGGAGGCTTGGCATCCTTGACCTCAAGAAATTCAGCCGCGCGCTCCGGCTCCGCTGGCTCTGGCACGCCTGGAAAAGCCCGGAACGGCCGTGGGCGGGGACGGAGCCTCCCTGCGACGCCTCCGACCACACCCTCTTCAGTGCGGTGACCAAGGTTGTGGTTGGCAACGGCCAATTGGCCAGCTTCTGGCATTCGGCCTGGATCGACGCAACGCCGCTGAAGGATCTCCACCCCACCCTTTTCAAGCTATCCAGACGGAAGAACAGGTCAGTTCCGCAGGCTCTCATCGACGATCGCTGGATCACCGACTTAGCTCACGGTGACGCCAGCGCGATCGCCCCGGAGGTGCTCAACCTGCACAGGCGGCTTCACCCGCGGCGTCTGGCCCTCCAAGAAGCCAGCAGGGACGATATCACATGGCAGAATGCGGCCTCCAGGCGGTACTCCGTGCGATCGGCATATGCTGCTCAGTTCCAGGGCCGCGTAGAATCCCGTCTCCGCACGGTGATCTGGGAGACTTGGGCGCCTTCAAAGCTGAAATTTTTTGCATGGCTGCTCCACCAAGACCGTCTCTGGTGCAACGACAGGCTGCACATAGAGGTTGGATTAATAGCTATTTCTGTCAGCTTTGCCTCCGTAACCTGGAAAGCTCCGACCATCTGTTCTGGCAATGCCGTTTTGCGGCTACCACCTGGGCCAAAATCTCTACCTGGCAGTGCTGCCAGGCCATGCGCCAGGAGACTTGGATCGACAAACAAAGCTCCGTCGACAGGGTACAGGCTATGGTTGAGGCCTCGCCACCAATTTTCAGAAAGGGAGCCAAGGCACTCGCGATGCTTGTCATTTGGGAGATCTGGCAGGAGAGGAACAATTGCATTTTTAGGGGAAAAGTGGCCAACGTGGATGATGTGATTTCTGCGATCAGACGAGGCCTAAGCCTTTGGCAGCAAGGCGGCGCCAAGATCATCCAGAGCCCCTTCGGGGATCCGCCGGGAGAGTAGGCTAGCTGTTTTTGGTGCCCTGGGCACTTTTCTTTGATTCTTCTTCCTTCTGTCCTTGATCTTCGGATCCCCGCCTTGTCATTTTGTCATCTGCTCCCTGCTTTATATCAATGAAACACCAGCCTAGGCTGGTCCTTAAAAAAAATGCTTAAATTGACAGATAAGCACTCCCTCCATTCATAAATATAAGATGTTTTGGATATTTCAATATGGATTAAATACGGACTGAAATGGCTGAGCAAACACGCTAAATGCATTATACATTCGGGTCAGAAAAAAGTTAGAACATCTTATATTGGTGAACGAAGGAAGTAGTATGGACAAATTATTCGCACAAGATCTCAGTTCACATCAACTGCTCTTGTAGAACACCAGCACTCTCTGGACCTCTTTGCTGCCGAGTCACTTGCACTTGCACTCTGCAGAAGAAGCCGTGTGCCTTCGCGGTTCCATGCCAAATCATTGAGCAAACTAACGGAGGCCATGCATGTGCCGGAGAGCAATGCGTGTCACTGGCCGCTGGTTTCAGTTGCGCTTCCATGGCTGCTTCCCTTTGGTGTTTTTCCCTCGGCAAGATTAGCTTCGTTCTTTGCCACGAAAGGCGAAAGCTACTGTTGAACGAGAAAATATGGCCCTGATTGGAGCAATGCATACTTCTTTGATAACATCATTCCAGCGGGCGGACGTGGGGATAAAACGAACCGGAAACACCCGCAAGGGAAATGGTCCCGTGAGTGGCCATGCATGCATGTAATGTACCGATGAAAGTGATGTGCTATGTAGGGATCTGTGTGGCGGTTGAAGAACTTTAGCATGTGCCATGCAAAGAATAGTAGCGAGTGTGGTCCTCATATAGAATTACTATCATAGGAATTAGCAGGTCTTAGACCTCCTTTGGCTCATAGGATAAGAATATCATAAGAATGGAAAACTTATACGAAATAAGATGTCATGTATCTCAAATCTTGTAAGTAGTGTTAAAAAAGAGACGCCCTTTGATTCATATCACTAGACTAATGTTTTATTCTTCCTATGAAACATGGTCACCTGCCTGGTTTGGCCTCCACCACTCTATCAAATTTATACCCATCGATTTGCTAAAAAGGTGTATACCCCTCAAAAAAGTTTTAAAAAAGACTCCGTCAAATGTTGTAGCCTGCTCATCTAATTCTGCATTTCTTGCCTAAAAAACAAACCAATTCAGCATTCCCGCAGCGCAGTTGCAAACGATCATATATGCAATGCAAGGTGCGGATGAGTCATCCACCCCATCTCACATGCTAGTTTTATCTCAACAACTAGTGTAAAATTGGTCTGCTTTTCCATTAAGACCCAGGCAGAGCAGAGTGTCCCAAAGCAGGAGGTGCCTACTTCAAACCCCTGCGCGTATATGCAGGTGCCAGGAAAGGGAAAAAACCAAACAAGAAAAGAAAAACCGGGTTTACATATATGTGCTGGGCTATATATGCAGAGCTGTACTTTCTCTCTCTCACTCAGATCAGAGAACCGTACCATTCGAAAAGAAAAGATCAGAGCAAAGTTGGATGGCTGATGGCTATATATGATGTGTTCGTCAATTAGTAATGTAGTACACTAGCATAGAACTATTGAGCTGATGGCTATATATGGCATCACCCACGTTAACCCGGCTAGGCTATACTACTGAGCTGAATTTTAATGGTGTTTCCAAGAGAATGCCAATTGCCAAGATGGGCATGGCACCGCACCGGCCAGGCGGCCATGGCCAGTTTGGGGTTCGGGGCTGAGCTGCATGTCCGCAGTGGTACTGCATCCATTTCATTTTCCAGTGGCCAGCTAGCTTACTAGTAGCTCTTGCAGACGATACGTGGCAGCAGAACATTTCTTTTGCTAAAGTCCTCATATAGAATTACTTTCATAAGCATTAACAGGTCTTAGGCCTCCTTTGGCTCATAGATAGAAATATCATACGAATAGAAAACTTGTACGAAATGAGATGTTGTGTCTCAAATCCTATGAGTAAGATAGGAAAAAAAATCATTTGGTTCACATCATAGATTAATGCTTATTTTTCCTTTGAAACATGGTGGCCCGCCCGTTTGGCCTCCATCACTACATCAAATGTACACCCCCTCAATTTCATTTTTTTTTAAATCCGTCGAATGTTATTGCCTGCTTATCTAATTCTGAATTTCTTGCCTCAGGAAAGAAGACCCAATTCAGCATTCGTGCAGCGCAGTTGCAAACGATCATATATGTAATGCAATGGGTGGATGAGTCCCATATTACACAGTACTAATTTTATCTCAACAACTAGTGTAAAGTTGTTCTCCTTTCCAATTAAGACCCACGCAGAGCAGAGTGTCCCAAAGCAGGACGTGCCTAATTCAAACCCCTGCGCGTATATGCAGGTGACAGGAAAGGGAAAAAAAACCAAGAAAAAAAACCGGGTTTACACATATGTGCTGGCTATATATGCAGAGCTGTACTTTCTCTCTCACCCAGATCAGAGGAACTTACCATTCGAAAAGAAAAGATCAGACTACAGTTGGATGGCTGATGACCATATATGCTGTGTTTGTCAATTGGTGGTACACTAGCATGGCACTATTCCAGGCATCATGCGCGCACGTTAACCCGGCTCGGCTGTACGTGCAGCTCCTATACCAGTGAGCTGAATTTTAGTGGTGTTTCCAATCTTGCAATGGAGAATGCCAAAATGGGCATGGCGCCAGTTTGGGGTTCGGGGCTGAGATGCATTGCATGCCTGCAGTGGTACTGCATCCATTCCAAGTGGCCAGCTAGCTAACTGGCTCTTACAGACGTACGTGGCAGCAGAACATTCCAAGTGATCTTTGTTTTTTCTTTTCTCCAAAAAAAACATTTATTTCTTTTCTTAGTAGAAGGTTCTGCTCCTTGCAAAAATTCACCAAGGGATGGAGACCAAGATAACAGGAGGAGGAAAAAAAGATCATCAAAAAGCCCGCAACCCAGGCCAAAGTTACGATAGCAAGCCGAAGACACGCGTACAACAATCACGCAACTGACAACTGGAAACAAATCAGATAAACTAGCATGAATCGATTAGAAGGCTTGACTGAAAGGTTAAAAATTCTAAATTGATGACTTGGATTTATCAAAACAGTCAAGAAATATAGGACACAAATCAAAACACGTGTTACAATCACAAATGGAGAGTTGGATATATTAGATGAGATTTATTCGGAGTCTGAATTGCTAGAGGGCAGAGTTATCGAGGTCCTTGGCGGAGAAGGCGTTGGATTTAATTGAAGGGAGTGGTAGCAGAGAGAAGAGTACCACTTAAAACGCATGTACGCATTGTACTGTATTGCGAGTTTTCTAACTTGACGTAGTACGGAATTGATCTTCAATGACAATGTTATGTACCATGTATTTTTAGTTTTATAGTTCACATATTATTAGTTCAACTATTCATGTTTCATACAATCGAAACACTGAAAATATATTGCAATGGATTCCCGTAGCAAACGCATGGGGTATCTTCTAGTTTATCAAGTTTTCTACTAAACATAGTATTAAATTATTTTTGAGAAAAAACTTGCAATTTTTTTTTTTGAGAAGCAACGAATTCTTACATCATAACTCGAGACGAGTGTAACATTCCGATTTTTCCAAAATTTTGCATGTAAAATAATTAATTAATTCTTATGGGTTGCTTTTGATTTCCAAAAGGATCTAAAACTTTTAGGGTTCATAATTAAATTCTCCAAACCATGTTGTGAGACTAGGATGACTAATTGTCCAACGAACATAATCCTCGAATTTTGGGATATTTCAAAAAGAAAAAATTAAATCCTCGAATTAATTTTGTGAAATTTATAAATTCCTAAGTGAGTTATTTGCAAGGTAGACAAATATTTGTGGAAACGTTTCTAGTCTGGAAATAATTTTTTCCAACGTATTTATTTTGATATAATGTGATTTATATATATTTTAAGGAAAATGTTTGATATACAATAATATTTAAAAATCAAAACTCGTTTTTTAGAAACATGTAACTTTATTCTTACTCACAACAATTACATATATACTGATTTTGATCTAAGATTCAAGAAAATAAAAGTAACTCTATGACTAAGAATTAAACCTAAATCTAGAACCTATTGGGCCAAACTCATCTATCTCCGTCTATCTCTCGCAGGCATGCACAGAATAGCTACAACCCAGCCGAGTGTTAAAGCGAACTACGGGCAACACACTATGCCGAGCAGTAGTAGTGCATCCACGATGGTGAACAAATAAAAAGGGAGGGGATATTAGTTTTCAACAAGGAAGGAAAGTGTAGGAAGGAAAGTGTTGCAGTTGCAAACAACCATATATTTGTAATGTTGTGTCGCCCTCAACAACTAGTGTAAAGTTGTTCTGCTCTTCCATTAAGGCCGAAGCAGAGCACACTCTCCCAAAGCAGGCCATGCCTAATACAGTCCCAGCGCGCATTCAGGTGCCAGGATAGAAAAACGTAATGAAGAAAAGAGAAAACGTACTACCACTAAAACTGAAACATAAAAAGATGAGAGCAAAATTTGATGATCGATCGACCGATCGGGAGAATTTAGCATGTACACACGGAATACATGTCCAAAACACGATTTATGTACCTGTTGGATCACGGGTTGTAGCAAAACCCTTAAAGTTCGAACACTGGGGTGCGCGCGAAGACCTGCTCCTACCGATCCACATCCTAACTTCGCTAAGATCTCACGGGTTAACTCAACGAACTCGCAAATACAAAAGACATAAGATTTATATTGGTTCGGGCCATCGTTGTGGTGTAATACCCTACTCCAATGTGGTGTGGTGGATTGCCACTTGGGCCAAGGATGAACAGTACAAGGGGAAGAATAGACTCCTGAGGAGAGGTGTTCTTGTGCTCGGTGAATTTATGGTCGTTCTGATCTCTCTCCCCTATCTATGGTGATGACTAGTCCTATTTATAGAGGCTCTGGTACTCTCCCCGAATATTGAGCGGGAAGGGAGCCAACAACGGCCAATTCGAAAGGTGACAGCTAATACAGCTTATCCTGACAAAAGCAGTCTTCGCCTGCAAAAGACTCTGGTGGTGACGCCGCCTTGGGCTCCATGGTGACCTTCATGTTGCCGTCCTGCTGGTCTTGGTCTCGTTGCACCGATATGGAAACCTTTACTTGACGCATCAGTATTCCGCGCCAGCGTTTGCTTCCTTAGCACCAAAGAGGAAATAAGGACATTATGCGCGCTGGCGCCCGCCTGACGCCCGTCTGGCCTTGGTCGTCATGACTCATGTCACTAGAATCTCACGAGGTTTGCTTGGCCTTGAACTCTTCGCCCCTCGCGAGCTAGCCTGATGAGACCGCTCCTAAGAAGGTCTTGTGTCGTCCGCCTCGTGAGGGTCTTGAAAACTTGTTGGTGAAGATGAGCCGTACGGGCCCGCTCGCAGAGTCACGCCATGGGTCGCGGGCAGGCAAGTCTGGGGACCCCCAATCCCAGAACATCGACAGTACCGATCGATCCATTCTGGTGTGCGTAATCATCGTACTCTGGGCTCTTGTACGTTCTCAGAAGAAGGTCTTTTTTCACTTATCGCCCTTGCTTTGAATTTTGATGTTGTTTTCAACCATGAAATGGAGAGGGCCAAAATGGGCATGGCCCCCGGCCACGGTCTGTTTGGGGTTCGGGACTGAACTCCATACGTGCAACACCGGTACTGCATCCTGGGATGGCGATGCCCGGTTTGGCCTCCAACATTGCTAGCTCTGACAGACCGTATGTGGCAGCAGACCATTTAAATTATGCTCCTTGAAAAGGGAGACCAAGGTAGGGAAAGGTTAAAGATAATAGCATCACAAAGCCCACAACCCACGCCCAAGAAACGACAGCGAAAGCCTAGGAAGGAGGTAGCAAGCCCACAATATTGCTTGCAAGCCAATGTTGATTTCTCTCACACAAACACATACACATACACTATATCTTATCTTATAGTAGCAAAATGGCCCGTGAGTTGCAACTGGAGAAAAAAGGCATAATCTCCAATGGCAACGACCACATTTTGTTCACATCTCATCGCATGATTTTGAAAATTGGTTCACAAATGCAAGGAAATGGTTATTTTTTAAAATCTATTCACAAATAGAAGCAATGTTCACATTTTCAAAAAAATATCATGGTTGTAAAAAAGCTTGTCAATTAAAAGAATTATTCCGAGTTTCAAGAAATGTTTTTTTAAAACATACTATAATATTCCGATCCACCCCAGTAGTTAATTCTTCAAAATTCATGCGGGTATATAGTCACAAAGACTCAGAAGCATTACGGTTTAACTACAGACCTTCGACAATTCGTGAACATTGTTACAAGAACATTTTTTATTACTTACAAGCATTTTTAAAAATTGTGAACATTATTTTATATTACAAACGGTTTTTAAGCCTTTTCTTTTCAATCGGCGAACAATTCTAGAATAGATGAACATTTCTCTCGAAATTGTGGCTTTTTTGGAAATTTAAAAAATTCAAATGCATGAACATTTTCTGAATCAGCAAACATTTTCTGAATCAATAAACTCTTTTGTAATTCACGAACTGTTCTAAAATTTTAGGACATTTTTTAAAATGCATGAACATTTTTTGAATTAGCAAACATTTTTCCTCAATTTCATTAATAATTTTTAACACACTGACTTTTTTTTCAAAATCATGGACTTTTTTTTATTTTATAACCATTTTTTCAAAATTGCAAACATTGTTTTGAATATGTGTACATTTTTAGAAAAATCCTGAGCATTTTGAATTCACAAACATATTATGTTTTCCTGAACATTTTATATCAAAATTGTTAGTTTTCTAAATTTCAAAAGTTTTTTGAAGTTCCAAATTATTTAAAGTAGAAAAAAACGAAACAAAAAAACAGGCGCCCGCACATGGGCCGGCCAAATGGGCGTGCCGGGTCTTCTCGAACACGCAGAGTACAGGATAGTAGGTCCCTCTGCTTGGGCCGGCCCAGGCAGGGGACTCCCTGGAAAACATTTTTTTTGTCACTTATAGGTGGCATTGTTGGATAATATTTTGATACTTTTGGAGCAATTTTAATAATGTACCGCCAGAAACAATAGCCCCTTTATTTTTTTGAACATCAATACAGACACAAGCGCTCATATACACGCGCATACACTCACCCCTATGAACACACACCCTACCCCTATGAGCACCTCTGAAAGACTGAGCCAGCATATCATGTTGAGATTTACGAAGTCACCGTAGGTGCCTCGTTGTCGACGGGAACGTCTCCTCCCATTAAATGCGTATCGTCAGAAATCCTGAAATAAATATAGGAATAAATGCGAGCATCAGGATTTGAACCCTGATGGGATGGGGATACCACAGTCCCTCTAACCATCCAACCACAGGTTGGTTCACCCATAGCCCCTTTGTATAGATATAGATATAGATATAGATATGATGATTAATATCGGGAGAGGATAACTTAAAAAAAAATAGAGAGAAGATAAGGATTTAAAACCCACAATTCAAATCTATTGCATTCAGCAACCATCACGACATATCTTCTAATTGTAGTCACATGATAACTTACACTGACCACACAAAATTTCTAAAAATATCGCTACAGTATATGATTTTTTTTGCACAATACTACAGTATATAGTTATGAATTTGTGTCTATCCAATATTTTAAGCAGTTTAATTCAATAAATGCAAGTTGTACTGAAATTTAGATTGTTTCAATGATAGAAATTAGTAGGATTACTTGAAGCAAGTAAGAAATCCGAGCAATTGAATGACGATGTCTACTAATTCTTGGATTTTTATTCTCAACACTTTCTGTTGCACTGTGTGCATGCCTACTCGTGCGATCAAGATGTATGCATGTATCTCCCGTGGGCTGGTTGCCAAAAAAAAAAACAGCTGTCTTTTACCCCCAAAATTACATGTATAGCCAGAAATAAAGTTAACTTTTACATATATATGTCCCCACAAACTACGCTTCTCCAGAAACATGGTAATAGTCACCCTACTGTTGTTTGGATTAGAGCCTAAACAGCTTCATGAATGATAGCATCCTGAAGCCTAATTTGCGCCAGAATTGTGATCATAATAATTACTAGAACATGGAAAAATTATTGGAGAACTGATTTGCTGCACATGTTAACAGATCACCGAATGGAGGATCTCTGTTTTTCAATCTTCAGTCATGGCTGCGACTGCACTTGCTGCTGCTGCTGTTGTTCTTGGTCATCTTTAGCAACTCTTGGATGCTGTTGCAAGGCCTCCTGCCTCTTGCCCCATAGCAGAAGATACAGGCCAGCTATCACAATCACAGATCCCACCACACTGCATGCATGCATACACGTTTGCAAAGCATAAGTTTCAGATGGCAATCATGCCATGGGTAAACAGATACACGCATGAATTTCTATAGGTGTGTTTGCACCTTCCAAGGTAGAGCGGTTCATGCAGGACGGTGAAATCCATGATGCAGACGATGACCTGCGACACCGGGATGAAGGCAGCGACGAACACAGCCCCCCGCTTCTGGATGCACCACGTCAGCAGCACGAAGGACATGCCGGTCGCCACCACGCCCTGAATTTATTCAGGCACAATTAATCAATCAGCGGCATACCGTTGCAAGTAATTCAGAAGCTTACTGAGTAGAGGACGGTGAGGATCTGGAACTTGTTGGTGATGATCCAGGCGGCGAGGTTGCGCTTCACGCAGAGGCCGACGACGGCGACCTGGAGGAAGCTGAAGGTGGACAGGAAGGCGTTGCAGGAGTAGACGTAGGGGTACTTCCTGGCGATCCTGCCCTGGAGCAGGTACCAGCAGGCGAGGCAGACGCAGTTGCCGAGGATCGCCACCGTGCCCAGCGTCCACCGCCTGCCGGAGTCCGCTCCTGGCGACAGCGGGGATGAAGGGGAGCGGTGGAGCTGGTGGGCGCTGTTTGGGTGGGTGAGGGCCACGCCTCTGTAGAAGGTGAGCAGCATGGCGCCGGCGAGCGAGACGAGCGTGCCGGCGAGCTTGGCGGCGCCGGTGGCGGACCTGAGGTGGAGCGACTCGGCGCGGGTGGCGACGGCGAGCACGAAGGTGAGCACGGGCGCGATGTTGGAGAAGGCGCTGACGAAGGTCGCCGTGGTGTAGCGCAGCCCCACGAAGACCATGTACTGCCTCATCGCCGCCCTGCCACCATGCAAGATCGATTGTGTACACTATATGATCCAACCGTCGTTGATTGGAAGATCAAACTGAGAAGATTTGATCAAGGAAAGAATACGTACCCGAGCGCGGCGCTGACGAAGAGGTAGGCGAAGATCTCGAGCGTCATCTTGGGCCTCGACTTGCTGATGGATATGAAAGTATGAAATCGAAACCAGTATAATCAGAACAAGGCTATATATAGCTTCATGCAATGAATATGCAATCGAAATGGACGTCGTGTGGACTCACTCACCCCTCTGTGAAGTGCGCGATGGGGCCGAGGAAGATGGCGGCGGCGAGCTGCTGCAGCGTGACGAGCACGAGCGGGTCGAGGCCGCCGGCCATGGCCACCTTCACCAGCGCCACCATCACCGCCGACAACACGTTGAGCGCCAGCATCACCACCGTCGGCAACAACAACCCGCCGCTCCCCATATCGCTCTCTCTATTCTGTCTCGCGCTATACCACCACCGTAGTAGAGTACACCAAGTCACCAAGACGCACACGCACGAATGCCGCTGGAACAAGAAGAAGATATGTGCAAGCCTAGGTCGGTTGCCTTCGCTTGGGCTGCGCATATGTATCACACTTGTTGATCGGCAGGATAGGAAGAGGACGAACGCGGCAGTTAGTATCTACTGGAATTCGGATGAGATATAGAGCACGAGGCGAGAGCGAAGCAATGCAACAGTAATCAAGCAGAAGCAATGCAGGATAGGAAGGAGATCTTTCAACAATGGCAGCAGTAATCAAACAAGATCCTTTTCTTTTCTTTAGCCACTCTTAATTGTGTCCATGATGACCGAGATTGCGATCGATCGATCGATCGAGCGAGAAAAAATAAGAGAAACTGAACATGATATGATGCGCTATTGCAGTTACCTCTTCGCGTTTTGGTCCACGCATTGCACTGCATGCTCGGTGGTGCTGCATGTGACCTGGCCGTCCGGCTTCGCGTGCAAGCCTACCGCATGGCTCCCGCCCTCGTGATGGTTCGTCTTCACTGGATATCTGTCGTGCTCCGGTGATGGTCAGGGTGTGCCCCACATTAGCGCAAATGGTAGCATGCATGACCGTTGTCTGCATTGTTAGATCTGTCGTCTCAGCAATTGATATGTAGTGTTCACATTGATCCGCGATTCCCGTGTTGTTCGGGAGATTGCTGCATGACTTCTCCACGGGCAAGTTGGTGGCGGCAATATAGAGGACTTCGTCTATGGTGGTGTCTCCGAATACCGGGTCTCGAGTTTTTGGGTGAAAACCCTAGGTCTGACCTTCTCTGGGTATACCTGGCAGTGGCGGTTTATACTCCCTTGTTGAAGGCACTGTCTGGAGCTTACTCTGTCCTTTTCTTCTGGGTGAAAATTCATGATCTGACATATATGTTTGGATTCGACGATGTCAATGTCCATGCATCATTTCCTTGTTGAAAGTGTCGCTGTTGGGGGAACCTTCACGTCGTCCACGTATTGTCAATACTAGCACAAATGCCCGTGCGTTGCTACGGTTGAACTTTGTTATTTGACTCTGATGTCCTTAACTCCCATGGTAACTATCGACCAGCACCTCCTACATGGCTACAATCGGTGTGGGTAGCCAACGTGGCTACTACCGACCAGACGTCCGCAACCGTCATCCTGAAAATTGACACAAACCTGTCAAGCTTCAACTTTTTGTTTAATCTAGCACAAAAAGTTGAAAAGTGACCAATTAAATTATACTATTATTTATACTAAATCAGAATCACTAATTAATCGTCTAATACACACAAGGGAACCATTCTTAGCAGTTTGCAATCCAGGCCCGCTTTCAACTTGGAGTTCAACTCGGTGACTGAAGTGATACTTCCCATGCTAAATACAGTCACCAGCTTTGTCAGAATTCTTGCACACAGCACACTCTCCGGGGAGAAGTTTTGGACATCCCTTGAAAGCCATAGAAGATCATCATGTTAATGTGTAACTGCACGCATCAATGTTACTGATATCATGTCAGAACTTGTTGAGATTTCCAGTGTGCTCATAAGTCCCGTTTGACTACAGATTGGTTAAATCATTAAGAACTTCAGGTTACCTCAAAGAAAAAGTACATAGTTTGGCTCCAGATGAAAGCATTAGCACTATGTAATGTCTCGACTTATGTTGGAAAAACATCTAGAACACGCAACCTGAGCAGCAGGCTACCGAATTCTGGAGCCACAAGGATGGGGACAGAGAACCTCGACTCAGAAGTGATGGATCCATGTAGGCGCAGCATGCTCCCTCGGTGTTCTTCAGATGCGCAGTACGTACGCCGATTGCATGACCACCACCGCATGAGCTCCACAGCTTCATCGAACTGGAGCGTGAGGACACGGCCCTGGTCCATGGCTCCTGGATCTTGACATTTGTTGAATCTGGCATAACACGAGACTTCCATCCATCCAAGAAACTAAGCCACCACAGCTGCATACATCAGCCATAAGATCCGACTGAACATTACGCCTAAACAAGAGACAAGGACAGTCCACGGGGAGCAAAGACTGAAGCGATGCCTAAACAGAAAATTTTTGTAGCTCTGAACATTGGGTGGAAGTGGCAACAACTCAACAGTAAAAACACAGTCAATCAGCACGCATCCGTGGCCGCGGCACTACGTCCGTGAGAGAGTAAGCATTCTGCCCAGGTAGATATAATATAATATGTGGCGCAGGAGCACATGTTGGGGCAGTTGCGGAGCACCCGGGTTGCAAAGAGGAATTGGGTCAGCGAACGGAGAAGCTCAGCTTCTGCACGGAGGAGCAGCATTGCCGTCAGGTGGCAGGGAATCGAGGTAGGCATGAGCCCCCTCTTGCACCGAGATCGAGGTCCCAAGCATGCCGCAACCAGATTGAGGCACACCATCCCAACCCCCGGCCGGCCCAGCCCGAGCCTCGGCCCCGCCTACGCCGAGATTGACGCCTGGAGCACGCCCTGACCAGATCGAGGGACTTTATATGTGGGAATGGTGTGGATTCAACTTGATAATCTGCGAGCAGGGGCGGGGCATAGAGCACGGCGGCCGCGGCCAGAGCCTCCGCGTTCGTGTTGCCGTAACACTGGCCGGATTCGACGCGCGTTGATTCTAACGCTGCCCTGCATCCCGCGCGTCCTCCTCCTCCTCCTGGGTGTTGCCTGTGGCGGCTAGGAGCATGTTGAACAACCCGTCGTGGTCGGCGGCGCGCGCTCGAGCCGGCCGGTGCGGGCCCGGAGCGCAGCAACCCGGGCCTCGCCGTTGGCGGACCGCGCGCGGAGGACTCGGTCGGCGCGAGAAGGAGGGCGCGGAGGAGAGGAGGCAGGTGGGGGTGCGGGGAGGATGGCGCGGCGGCGAATGCAGGCCGGCGGTGCGGAAGCGACGGATCCAGGTGGGGCTGGGACGCGCATGCGCTCTACTTGGGGGTGTTTTTCTTGTCAAATGCGTCCACGGGTGGGGCAAAATTACGAAACGTTTTTTTCACTTATTTACTGGACTGCGGGTTAATTACTTAATACCATATGGGGATTTTTGAAAAACGTGCGCGACGGTGAACCGGAGACTCAATCCGTGCTTTATTATTATTAGGGAGAGATAAGTGGTAGTAGTTGAGATTTTGCTGCAGTTGGTCGTTCCCCTTGCCTTGACCACTATGGGTCTTTTTTTCTTTTTGGTTGTGTGTATCTTAATTGTGCAGAGGCCGGATGTATACTTAAGTATGTTTGTATCCACTTGATGCGATATTATGAGTTAATAAAAAATGCCATTTATCAAAAAAAATCTTTCTATCTATATCTATATCTATCTATCTATCTATCTATATCTATATCTATATCTATCTATCTACTAATTCTAGACTCTCAAGAAATACCCACGTTAATTAGATTTTATGAGCCGTTAATCTGATAGAATCATGTTATTACAGTAGAGATCCATCCATGTAAGATTTTTTTTCTCTCAACGGTCTCTTAATTGTCCATCCAATCTCTATATAAGGTAATTAGAACCATTGGACAAGGTGCATGAAAGAGTCCTCTGTTGCTGTCCCACGTGCATACCTATTCAAGAGTCCATTGCCCCAACGAGGCTTCAAGGTCGCGTCTATAATCCCTTAGAATCGCTCATCCTCCCTTCACTTCTTCCACGCATCAATCCAGGAGACGATGCAACCAACCACTGCCTGTTTTCTTCCTCTTCAACCTTTAAATCTGGTATGCAAACCTGCTAAGTGGTAACTTCCAAATTCAGAGAAACTCTGAAATTAAAAATACTTATACTAATTATGGACTTCCTAGAAATTCCCACATTAATCATAGAAAACAGGAAAAATAGGCACAATTGATTTTGTGGGCCTGAATTATTACGGTTGAGATCTATTAATAATCCCCTTGGATGTTTTAATTGGATTTTTTTTCTGATTTTACTATGAAAAAAAGGAAGAAGAAATAGATCCGATCTAATCTAGCTAACTATTTAGATTCCACACGGTAGAGCCTCCTCCCCTCATGGACAATCCTCTTCGCCACACGGCCACAACCCTCTCTCACCTTCATCGGTCGTCATGAACTTACGATCCAAGCCTTTTTATTGATCCGGTCATGGCGGCGAGTTCAATCTCGCAGTAAAACATGTGCGTCTCATGAATACTCCACCAATTGATCTGGTAGCAAGGGGAGATGCCTCCTCTTCATCCCATTGACATTAGTCTCTCCACTATGTGTTGATTTTATCTCGGAAAAAGCAAGGTTGAGAAGTACACAGGTTGAAATTGTCGTCTACTGCCTCCACCAATTCTACCGTGGATGACAAATTGTAACACGGGACCATCGGCTATACCTACCAGCGATTGACATTTCTGTATTAATCTCATTTTTTATGGACCTAACTAGGGAGCGCCCTTGCGCTCCATGACAATAATGAACATACCTCCCATATTTAGAAAGTCTAACTTTTTCAGTACCAGTTGTCCCACATGGTTAACACAATTTGGAAAAAACCTACACCATTGCCCCCGTTATGCTCGCCTACCAAGCAATAGTCAAGATCTTGTCTAACATGCATTTGTTTGGAGTTTCCAAAAATTTAAAAAGCCATAACTTTTGATTCGCTTGTCGGAATTCAAATCCGTTTTCACCATTGGATTTCCCTCAAGGAGTTCTTCAAAACTATATCCCATATGGGTAGGTTACGTTGAACTTTTTTTCTTGAGCAACTTTGGGTGCAATGGAGGCAATTTTAGTGCTATAGGGAAGCAACTTCTTCTTTTTGATCTAGTAAGACAACCTATTAGGCTGGTTTGCATAAAAGGAGAAAAGCCACACAAAACATGAGGCACCTTTAGGGCTACACACAAGCAACTTCACTGCACTATGCGTACCTGTGAAATTTTGCTAACATTATCCTAACTTGCCTATGATGGCCACTTAGTTGCCTATTGTTGATGGTCAGTTTCCTATGATTGATGCTCAATTGCATATGATTGATGCTCAATTGCCTAAATTGCCTACCATTAATGCGCAGTTGCATGCTATTGGTAATTAGTTCTTACCATTGTTACTCAGTTTTCTAACTTTAAAAAATAGTTGCCTACAATATTGTGAAGTTGCTTACCATTATCTTTCTATGTTGCCTACAAACACTTTGAACTTTCCTAGATTCACCACCAAGTTATCTACCATAACTAGCAATAGCAGGCAACAGAGCATCAACGATAAGTGACTTCATAATATTTAGAAACAACGATATACAAGCATGAACAAATAGGCAACTTAGAAGTACCGGTGAGGAAGTTAGGAGAATGTTAGATAAAATTAAGTAAGACACAAAATGTAGTGGCCTATTTTTAGAACTAAAGTTGCCTCTAGTAGAAGAAAAGTTTCTCATGAAGGTGATGTGATGTTATCTACCCCTGTTTCGAAGTTTTTCACTGTTAGTAGTTAGTTTCTTATTATATCTAATTAGTTTCTTTTAATAGAGTGAAGTTGCTTCTGTTTAGCACTAAAGTTGCCTCATCTATCATCAAAGTTGCTTTTTAAAAAATTATCAAAACATATCTATGTGGGGTTTAGTTTTGAAAAGCTCGTTGCAATCTGGCTAGCCAACACCCACACGCTCAGTAGCGTTGGTGGGCAGACTACCCCAGAAAAGAAAAACATAAGGCTTTCATACCATCTATCCCCACATAGTTTTGGAATTTGAAATCATGATAGACAACTTAGATCACACAAAAAAATTCGATGTTGTAGGCAACTTAGGTCCCTTGATGGAAAACTTCCATAGTATTGTAGGCAATTGAGGATCACCCGTAGGCAACTTGGTTTTTGAGGTAGACAACTTAGAAGTCATGTTAGACAACATTTCACTCTATCGTAAGCAACTTTTACAGTATGGTAGCAAACTAAACTATTTAGAACTTAGTTTTCTATGTATGCAACTTAACAACCATGGTAACCATCTATTACACTATTGCAAATACCTAATTAGGAAGCTAATAGGAGAATTCACTAATACACACGGTCCAATTCATCTAACATCAAAGTTGCTCCTGTTTAGGACTAAAGTTGCCTCATCTAGCACTAAAGTTGCCTTCAGAAATAAAATCATCAAACCATATCCACATGAGATCTAGTTTTCAATAGTTCATCACAAGAAACCCAACGGTGAAAATGGTTCTTCATTCTGATACTCGGTTCAAAAGTTGTAGCTTTTTGGAAAAAATGCAATAAGTGGGTAACGTCAATACATGCATACGCACAAGCACTGACAGTCCACATTCATGCAGACATCATCCCCACACACGTTGTGTTAAATAGACACATGCATCATCACATGCACAAATTGGACGGCCGGCGTGCATGCACTCGGTTTCACCAAAAAGTGCAACTGCACTTTTCAGTATTTGTTTTTTTATTAGAGGTAAAGACGATGCATTGCCTCTCCAAGTCGCAACACAAATTTGTAGATGCACATGTCGTTTAATCTATCTGGCTAGGGTTTATATTCAAAACTCTTCTTTCCTTATATCTTCTTTTCGATATCGCTTTTATGTTTTGATAAGATCTGTGTGGAAACAACATGAGCATTTCCTGCTTGGTCTAGGATGGTGATGTGTTGGTGGCTGTGTAAATCATTAGAGGGCAACCAGTGTCTTGATTCTACAGTACAAAACATGTGAAGTCATGCCCAGTCGTTGCAAGGGACCCTGTACTGGGAGGCGACAAAGTACTTGTTGTTGCCACAGTATCCATAATGTATACATCGTTCTTAATATGCATACAATTTGTACCTTTGTATTCATCCACCAATGAGCAATATGTTGACGTGCTCTGTAGGACTTGAACTGTCGTGTGTCTAACGCATCTTCATGATTATTTTTTTCTGTCAGCAATTGTGTCAACACCAACCTCAGAGCTGGAACAAGGAGTGCACATTCGCACAGATGTAACAAGCTGCCAATAGCCCGCTGCTACCAGCCCACTACCACAACCTAGCATAGATACTTGTGAGTACGTGAGAACATCTGTATGCTAATAAACATTACAAACACCAGGCTTAGTTTTGGAGTACATATAGTGCATGGGTTGGTATAACTTAATATATATGTGACAAAAGCCATCATATGGACAAGTATATATTTGTAGTAATCTGTTGGATAATTATTGGAGATGTTGTACTCTGATGCACAGATACACAAACCCATAGTTATTTTCAGGTGGAAATCTTGCACATGTCAGTGTTTATACTAGCCATTGATGTCCCCAAAATTCACTATTTGCTACGGCCATATATCGATTAAGGGGAAAATTTATTTTGATCCTTCTTTTCATGTAGGGCATATGCCTCGGTATTCATTTATCGAATCTGCTTATGTAGTAGAATTCTCTGCACATAGGACATTTGTGCCCATAAAATTCAGTTCTTTGATTGGATTATGTAAAATGGAACAGTCAACAAAATAACATTGGACCAAGTGGCTTATGTTGAGTATTTCAGTTAGCTAGATGCCTAGATGGACGTGCTTCGGTTCCAGTTATCATACGCCCTCTACGTTCATAACTAATAATGATATGATTGCTAATACATTCATGACCACTCTATGTTGCCTTGACACACACAAGCCATACTTGCCCGCTGAAGGAAATATGCCCTAGGGGCAATAATAAAGTTTTTATTTATATTTCCTTATATCATGATAAATGTTTATTATTCATGCTAGAATTGTATTAACCGGAAACTTAGTACATGTGTGAATACATAGACAAACAGAATGCCACTAATATGCCTCTACTTGACTAGCTCATTGAATCAATGATGGTTATGTTTCCTAACCATAGACATGAGTTGTCATTTGATTAACAGGATCACATCATTAGAGAATGATGTGATTGACTTGACCCATCCGTTAGCTTAGCACAATGATCGTTTAATTTGTTGCTATTGCTTTCTTCATAACTTATACATGTTCGTATGACTATGAGATTATGCAACTGCCGGGTACCGTAGGAACACTTAGTGTGCTATCAAACGTCACAACGTAACTGGGTGACTATAAAGATGCTTTACAGGTGTCTCCGATGGTGTTTGTTGAGTTGGCATAGATCGAGATTAGGATTTGTTACTCCGTGTATTGGAGAGGTATCTCTGGGCCCTCTCGGTAATGCACATCACTATAAGCCTTGTAAGCAATGTGACTAATGAGTTAGTTACGGGATGTTGCATTATGGAACGAGTAAAGAGACTTGCCGGTAACGAGATTGAACTAGGTATTGAGATACCGACGATCGAATCTCGGGCAAGTAACATACCGATGACAAAGTGAACAACGTATATCGTTATGCGGTTTGACCGATAAAGATCTTCGTAGAATATGTGGGAGCCAATATGAAAATCCAGGTTCCGCTATTGATTATTGACTGGAGATGTGTATCGGTCATGTCTACATAGTTCTCGAACCCGTACGGTCCGCACGCTTAACGTTCGGTGACGATCGGTATTATGAGTTTATATGTTTTGATGTACCGAAGGTACTTCGGAGTCCCGGATATGATCACGGACATGACGAGGAGTCTCGAAATGGTAGAGAAATAAAGATTGATATATTGGACGGCTATATTTGGACACCAAAAGTGTTCCGGGTGATTTCAGAGAAAACCGGAGTGCCGGAGGGTTACCGGACCCCCCCCCCTATGAAAGTTGGGCCTTCATGGGCCATAGGGAAGAGGGGAGGCAGCCCACAAGGGGCATCCGCGCCACTACCTATAGGCAGTCCGAATTGGACTAGGGAGGGGGGCGTGCCCCCCTTTTTCTTTCTCCTCTTCCTCTCCCTTCCTTCATTCCCCTTGTCCTCCTAGTAGGACTAGGAAAGGAGGAATCCTACTCCTACTAGGAGGAGGATTTCTCCTCCCTTGGCGCGCCACTAGGGCCGGCCGACCTTTCCCCTTGCTCGTTTATATACGGGGGCAGGGGCACCCTAGTACACACAAGTTGATCATTGATCCCTTAGCCGTGTGCGGTGCCCCCCTCCACCATAATCCACCTCGGTCATATCATCGTAGTGCTTAGGTGAAGCCCTGCACCGGTAGCTTCATTATTACCGTCATCACGCTGTCGTGCTGACGAAGCTCTCCCTCGACACTCAGCTGGATTGAGAGTTCATGGGACTTCACCGAGCCGAACGTGTGTAGATCGCGGAGGTTCCGTACTTCCAGTACTAGGATCGATCGGATCGTGAAGACGTACGACTACATCAACCACGTTGTCATCACGCTTCCGCTTACGGTCTACGAGGGTACGTGGACAACACTCTTCCCCTCTCGTTGCTATGCATCACCATGATAGATCTTGCGTGTGCGTAGATTTTTTTTTGAAATTACTGCGTTCCCCAATAGTGGTATCAGAGCCAGGTCTATGCATAGATGTTATATGCACGAGTAGAACACAAAGGAGTTGTCGGTGTGGGTATATACATATTGCTTGCCGTCACTAGTTGATTCTTGATTCGGCGGTATTGTTGGATGAAGCGGTCCAGACCGACATTACGCGTACGCTTACGCGAGACTGGTTCTACCGACGTGCTTCGCACATAGGTGGCTAGTGGGTGTCAGTTTCTCCAACTTTCCTTGAATCGGATTCAATGAACAGGGTTCTTTCTGAAGATCAAAAGGAAATCACTATACCGCGTTTTGTTTTTTGATGCGTAGGTAAGAAAGGTTCTTGCTCAGCCCGTAGCAGCCACGTAAAACTTGCAACAACAAAGTAGAGGACGTCTAACTTGTTTTTGCAGGGCATGTTGTGATGTGATATGGTCAAGACATGATGCTAAATTTATTGTATGAGATGATCATGTTTTGTATCACAGTTATCGGCAACTGGTGATACGTCTCCAACCTATCTATAATTTTTGATTGCTCCATGCTATATTATCTACTGTTTTGGGCAATATTGGGCTTTATTATCCACTTTTATATTATTTTTGGGACTAACCTATTAACCGGAGGCCCAGCCCAAATTTGCTGTTTTATGCCTATTTCAGTGTTTTGAAGAAAAGGAATATCAGACGGAGTCGAAACGGAACGAAATCAACTGGAGAAGTTATTTTTGGAAGGAAACACACCTCATGGACTTGGACCCCACGTCAGAAGATACGGGAGCTGCCCACAAGGGTGGGGGGTGCGCCCCCTGCCTCGTGGGGCCCTCGTGGCTCCCCTACGTGCTTCTTCTGCCTATATAACTCCATATACCCTAAAACTTCCAGAACACACAATAGATCGGAAGTTCCGCCGCCAGAAGTCTCCGTAGCCACCAAAAACCAATCTAGACCCGTTTCGGCACCCTGCCGGAGGGGGCAATCCTTCTCCGGTGGCCATCTTCATCATCTCGGTGCTCTCCATGAGGAGGAGGGAGTAGTTCTCCCTCAGGGCTAAGGGTATGTAGCAGTAGCTATGTGTTTGATCTCTCTCTCTCTCTCTCTCTCTCTCTCTCTCTCTCGTGTTCTTGATTTGGCACGATCTTAATGTATCGCGAGCTTTTCTATTATAGTTGGATCTTATGTTTCTCCTCCCCCTCTACTCTCTTGTAATGAATTGAGTTTCCCCTTTGAAGTAATCTTATCGGATTGAGTCTTTAAAGATTTGAGAACACTTGATGTATGTCTTACCGTGGATATCTGTGGTGACAATGGGATACCACGTGCCACTTGATGTATGTTTTGGTGACTAACTTGCGGGTTCCGCCCATGAACCTATGCATAGGGGTTGGCACACGTTTTCGTCGTGATTCTCCGGTAGAAACTTTGGGGCACTCTTTGAGGTTCTATGTGTTGGTTGAATAGATGAATTGAGATTGTGTGATGCATATCGTATAATCATGCCCACGGATACTTGAGGTGACATTGGAGTATCTAGGTGACATTAGGGTTTTGGTTGATTTGTGTCTTAAGGTGTTATTCTAGTACGAACTCTAGGGCTGTTTGTGACACTTATAGGAATAGCCCAACGGATTGATTGGAAAGAATAACTTTGAGGTGGTTTTGTACCCTACCATAATCTCTTTGTTCGTTCTCCGCTATTAGTGACTTTGAAGTGACTCTTTGTTGCTTGTTGAGGGATAGTTATGTGATCCAATTATGTTAGTATTGTTGAGGGAACTTACACTAGCGAAAGTATGAACCCTAGGCCTTGTTTCAACACATTGCAATACCGTTTACGCTCACTTTTATCACTTGCTACCTTGCTGTTTTTATATTTTCAGATTACAAAAACTATTATCTACTATCCATATACCACTTGTATCACCATCTCTTCGCCGAACTAGTGCACCTATACAATTTACCATTGTATTGGGTGTGTCAGGGACACAAGAGACTCTCTGTTATTTGGTTGCAGGGTTGCTTGAGAGAGACCATCTTCATCCTACACCTCCTACGGATTGATAAACCTTAGGTCATCCACTTGAGGGAAATTTGCTACTGTCCTACAAACCTCTGCACTTGGAGGCCCAACAACGTCTACAAGAAGAAGGTTGTGTAGTAGACATCAACTGGCAGGAGCCATATGGTTGTCGCTTTATTGTATGAAATGCAATCGCCATGTAATTGCTTTACTTTATCACTAAGCGGTAGCGATAGTCGTAGAAGAAATAGTTGGCGAGACGACAACGATGCTTCGATGGAGATCAAGGTGTCAAGTCGGTGACGATGGTGATCATGGCGGTGCTTTGGAGATGGAGATCAAAGGCACAAGATGATGATGCGCATATCATATCACTTATATTGACTGGATGTGATGTTTATCCTTTATGCATCTTATTTTGCTTAGTTCGGCGGTAGCATTATAAGATGATCTCTCACTAAATTTCAAGGTATAAGTGTTCTCCCTGAGTATGCACTGTTGCTACAGTTTGTCGTGCCGAGACACCATGTGATGATCGGGTGTGATAAGCTCTACGTTCACATACAATGGGTGCAAGCCAGTTTTGCACATGCAGAATACTCGGGTTAAACTTGACGAGCCTAGCATATGCAGATATAGCCTCGGAACACTGAGACCGAAAGGTCGAGCGTGAATCATATAGTAGATATGATCAACATAGTGATGTTCACCATTGAAAACTACTCCATCTCACGTGATGATCGGACATGGTTTAGTTGATATGGATCACGTGATCACTTAGATGATTAGAGAGATGTCTATCTAAGTGGGAGTTCTCAAATAATTTGATTGATTGAACTTTAATTTATCATGAACTTAGTCCTGATAGTATTTGCATAACTATGTTGTAGATCAATAGCTCACAATGTAGCTCCCCATTTATTTTTGATATGTTCCTAGAGAAAAATAAGTTGAAAGATGTTAGTAGCAATGATGCGGACTAGCTCCGTGATCTGAGGATTATCCTCAATGCTGCATAGAAGTATTATGTCCTTGATGCACCACTAGGTGATAGAACTGTAGCAGGAGCAGATGCAGACGTTATGAATGTTTGACAAGCTTGGTATGATGACTACTTGATAGTTTAGTGCACCACGCTTTACGGCTTAGAACCGGGACTTCAAAAATGTTTTGAACGACATGGAGCATATGATATGTTCCAAGAGTTGAAATTGGTATTTCATGCTCATGCCCGTGTCGAAAGGTATGAGACCTCTGACAGTACTTTGCCTACAAGATGGAGGAGAATAGCTCAACCAGTGAGCATGTGCTCAGATTGTTTGGGTACTACAATAGCTTGAATCAAGTGGGAGTTAATCTTCTAGATAAAATAGTGATTGACAGAGTTCTCTAGTCACTATCACCAAGTTACTGGAACTTCGTGATAAACTATAATATGCAAGGGATGACAAAAGTAATTCTCAAGATCTTCGCGATGCTGAAATCAGCGAAGGTAGAAATCAAGAAAAGCATCAAGTGTTGATGGTTGACAAGACCACTAGTTTCAAGTAAAAGGGCAAGGGAAAGAAAGGGAACTTCAAGAAGAATGGCAAGCAAGTTGCCACTCCCATGAAGAAGCCCAAAGCTAGACCCAAGCCTGAAACTGAGTGCTTCTACTGTAAAGGAAATGGTCACTGGAAGTGGAACTGCCCTAGATACTTGGCGGATAAGAAGAATGGCATACTAAACAAAGGTATATTGGATATACATGTTATTGATGTGTACTTTACTAGTGTTTATCGCAACCCCTCGGTATTTGACAGTGGTTCAGTTACTAAGAGTAGTAACTCGAAACGAGAGTTGCGAAATAAACATAGACTAGTTAAGGGCGAGGTGATGATGTGTGTTGGAAGTGATTCCAATGTTGATAAGATCACCATCGCACACTCCCTTTACCTTCGGGATTAGTGTTGAACCTAAAATAAATGTTATTTGGTGTTTGCGTTGAGCATGAATATGATTGGATCATGTTTATTGCAATAATGTTATTCATTTAAGTCAAAGAATAATTGTTGTTCTATTTACATGAATAAAACCTTCTATGGGCATACACTCAATATAAATCGTTTATTGAATCTCGATCGTAGTGATACACATATTCATAATATTGAAGTCAAAAGATGCAAAGTTAATAATGATAGTGCAACTTATTTGTGGCACTGCCGTTTAGGTCATATTGGTGTAAAGCGCATGAAGAAACTCCATGCAGCTGGGCTTTTGGAATCACTTGATTATGAATCACTTGATGCTTGCGAACCATGCCTCATGGGCAAGATGACTAAGACTCCCTTCTCCTGAATAATGGAGCGAGCAATTGACTTATTGGAAATAATACGTACTGATGTGTGCAGTCCGATGAGTGTTGAGGCTCGTGGCGGGTATCATTATTTTCTGACCTTCACAGATGATTTGAGCAGATATGGGTATATCTACATGATGAAACATAAGTCTGAAACATTTGAAAGTTCAAAGAATTTCAGAGTGAAGTGGCAAATCATCGTAACAAGAAAATTAAGTTTCTACAATCTGATCACAGAGACGAATATTTGAGTTACGAGTTTGATCTTCAACTAAAACAATGTGGAATAGTTTCACAAATTCATGCCACCTGGAACACCACAACATAATGGTGTGTCCGAACGTCATAACCGTGCTTTATTGGATATAGTGCAATCTATGATGTCTCTTACCGATTTACCACTATCCTTTTGGGGTTATGCATTAGAGACAACTACATTCATGTTAAATAGGGCACCGTCTAATCCGTTGAGACGACACCGTATGAACTATGGTTTGTCTAGAAACCTATGCTGTCGTTTCTTAAAGTTTGGGGTTGTGATGCTTACGTGAAAAAGTTTCAGCCTGATAAGCTCAAGCCCAAATCGGAAAAGTGCGTCTTCATAGGATACCCAAAAGAAACTGTTGGGTACACCTTCTATCACAGATCCGAAAGGCAAGATCTTTGTTGGTAAGAGTGGATCCTTTCTAGAGAAGAAGTTTCTCTCAAAAGAAGTGAGTGGGAGGAATGTAGAACTTGATGAGGTAATTGTACCTTCTCCCGAATTGGAAAGTAGTTCATCACAGAAATCAGTTCTAGTGATTTCTACACCAATTAGTAAGGAAGCTAATGATGATGATCATGAAACTTCAGATCAAGTTACTACCGAACCTCGTAGGACAACTAGAGTATGGTCCGCACCAGAGTGGTAAGGTAATCCTTTCCGGAAGTCATGTTACTAGACCATGACGAACCTACGAACTGTGAGCAAGCTATGATGAGCCTAGATTCCGCAAAATGGCTTAAGGCCATGAAATCTAAGATGGGATCCATGTATAAAGAACAAAGTATGGACTTTGATTGACTTGCCTAATGATCGGCAAGCCATTGAGAATAAATGAATCTTCAAGAGGAATACGAACGCTGATAGTAGTGTTACTATCTACAAAGCTCAAATTGTCGCAAAAAGGTTTTCGACAAGATCAAGGTGTTGACTACGATGAGATTTTATCACTCGTAGCGATGCTTAAGTCTGTCCGAATCATGTTAGCAATTGCCACATTTTATGAAATTTGGCAAATGGATGTCAAAACTGCATTCCTTAATGGATTTCTTAAAGAAGAGTTGTATATGATACAACAAGAAAGTTTTGTCAATCCTAAAGGTGCTAACAAAGTGTGCAAGCTCCAGCGGTCCATCTATGGACTGGTGCAAGCATCTCGGAGTGGGAATATACGCTTTGATGAGTTGACCAAAGCATATAGTTTTATACAGACTTTTGGAGAAGCCTGTATTTACAAGAAAGTGAGTGGAAGCCAATGGATGACATATTGTTGTTCAGAAATGATACTGAATTTTTGAATAGCATAAAAGGATACTTGAACAAGAATTTTTCAAAGAAAGACCTCGGTGAAGCTGCTTACACATTGAGCATCAAGATCTATAGAGATAGATCAAGATGCTTGATAAGTTTTTTCAATGAGTACATACCTTGACAAGATTTTGAAATAGTTCAAAATGCAACAGTCAAAGAAGGAGTTCTTGCCTGTGTTGCAAGGTGTGAAGTTGAGTAAAGACTCAAAACCCGACCACAACGGAAAATAGAAAGAGAATGAAAAGTCATTCACTATGCCTCAGTCATAGGTTCTATAAAGTATGCTATGCTGTGTACTAGTCTTATCATATACCTTAGCATGATTCTGGCAAGGGAGTAGAATAGTGATCTAGGAGTAGATCACTGGACATCGGTCAAAAATTATCCTTAGAGGACTAAGGAAATATTTCTCGGTTATGGAGGTGATAAAAGAGTTCGTCGTAAAAAGTTACGTCGACACAAGCTTTTTACATCGATCTAGATGACTCTAAGTCTTGATCTGGATACATATTGAAAGTGGGAGCAATTAGCTAGAGTAGCTCCATGTAGAGTACTGTAGACATAGAAATTTGCGAAATACATACGAATCTGAATGTTGCAGACCCATAGACTAAACTTCTCTCACAAGCAAAACATGATCACTATTTGGGTGTTAATCACATAGCGATGTGAACTAGATTATTGACTCTAGTAAACCCTTTGGGTATTATTCACATGGAGATGTGAACTAATCACATAAAGATGTGAACTATTGATGTTAAATCACATGATGATGTGGAACTAGATTATTGACTCTAGTGCAAGTGGGAGACTGAAGGAAATATGCCCTAGAGGCAATAATAAAGTTGTTATATATATATATATATATATATATATATATATATATATATATTTCCTTATATCATGATAAATGTTTATTATTCATGCTAGAATTGTATTAACCGGAAACTTAGTACATGTGTGAATACATAAGCAAACATAACATCACTAGTATGCCTCTACTTGACTAGCTCGTTGAATCAATGATGGTTATGTTTCCTAACCATAGACATGATTTGTCATTTGATTAATGAGATCACATCATTAGAGAATGATGTGATTGACTTGACCCATCCGTTAGCTTAGCACGATGATCGTTTAGTTTGTTGCTATTGCTTTCTTCATAACTTATACATGTTCCTATGACTATGAGATTATGCAACTCCCGGATACCGGAGGAACACTTAGTGTGCTATCAAACGTCACAACCTAACTGGGTGACTATAAATATGCTCTACAAGTGTCTCCGATGGTGTTTGTTGAGTCGGCATAGATCGAGATTAGCATTTGTCACTCCGTGTATCGGAGAGGTATCTCTTGGCCCTCCCGGTAATGCACATCACTATAAGCCTTGCAAGCAATGTGACTAATGAGTTAGTTACAGGATGTTGCATTACGGAATGAGTAAAGAGACTTGCTGGTAATGAGATTGAACTAGGTATTGAGATACCGACGATCGAATCTCGGGCAAGTAACATACCGATGACAAAGGGAACAACGCATATTGTTATGCGGTTTGACCGATAAAGATCTTCGTAGAATATGTGGGAGCCAATATGAACATCCAGGTTCCGCTATTGGTTATTAGCCGGAGACGTGTCTCGGTCATGTCTACATAGTTCTCGAACCCGTAGGGTCCGCACGCTTAACGTTCAGTGACGATCGGTATTATGAGTTTATGTGTTTTGATGTACCGAAGGTAGTTCGGAGTCCCGGATATGATCGCGGACATGACAAGGAGTCACGAAATGGTCGAGACATAAAGATTGATATATTGGACGGCTATATTCGGACACCGGAAGTGTTCCGGGTGATTTCGGAGAAAACTGGAGTGCCGGAGGGTTACCGGAACCCCCCCTCCTCGGGGAAAGTTGGGCCTTCATGGGCCATAGGGAAGAGGGGAGGCAGCCCACAAGGGGCAGCCGCGCCCCCTCCCTATAGGGAGTCCGAATTGGACTAGGAAGGGGGGTGTTGTGGTTCTAAGTCTGACAGTAGAATGGGGGTAGGTATGAGGAGGCAAGATCCTAGCTATCATAAAGTTGTGCACGCAAGATTTACGAGTTCAGGCCCTTCTCAGAGGAAGTAACAGCCCTACGTCTCGGTGCCTAGAGGCTGATCAATTGGATTATGCGTGAATTTACAGGGGGCGCGAACCCTTGTCCCAGAGGAGGGGGTGGCTTATATAGAGTGCGCCAGGACCCCAGCCATCCCCTGTTACATAAGGTTCAATGTACATAAAGAGGAGACGTTACTGGTAACGTCAGCATTAAAGTGGGACAAATGATCATTAAGACTAGGGAGTGAACGCCTGACCGTTGCCATCCAGATTGACCTCAGATCTTCTGTACTTCGAGTGGTTTCTGATGTGGTTGAATGATTATATCCTGGTCGAATAGAATTGGGTTCTCCGAGTGGAAACCATGGTCGAGTGAGTTGCATTTTGAGGTTATTCCAGTCGGTAGAATTTGCCGTCCTTTGAATGTCTTTGACTGTAAGGCAGTGTCCTTGGGAAGGGTGCTTAGATCAGGTCTATTGCCCTACCCAGGGTATATGTCATCGTCATTAGTCCCCGAATGGTTCTGGGTCCGAGTGGAGATGGAGTTGAAGATGGTTCCGACCCAATGTTCATGCTTCGGAAGCATTTTACTTGGATTGGCGAACCATGCAAAAATTCTGACTTCATTTTCAGTCGCCTTGATCCATTCAGAGGTTGTCGAGGGAACTTAGCTGATAAGCTTCAAATGCTGATATGGCATAAATGTTGGAAATATGCCCTAGAGGCAATAATAAATTAGTTATTATTATATTTCCTTGTTCATGATAATCGTTTGTTATCCATGCTAGAATTGTATTGATAGGAAACTCAGATACATGTGTGGATACATAGACAACACCATGTCCCTAGTAAGCCTCTAGTTGACTAGCTCGTTGATCAATAGATGGTTACGGTTTCCTGACCATGGACATTGGATGTCGTTGATAACGGGATCACATCATTAGGAGAATGATGTGATGGACAAGACCCAATCCTAAGCCTAGCACAAAGATCATGTAGTTTGTATGCTAAAGCTTTTCTAATGTCAAGTATCATTTCCTTAGACCATGAGATTGTGCAACTCCCGGATACCGTAGGAGTGTTTTGGGTGTACCAAATGTCACAACGTAACTGGGTGACTATAAAGGTGCACTACGGGTATCTCCGAAAGTGTCTGTTGGGTTGGCACGAATCGAAACTGGGATTTGTCACTCCGTGTAAACGGAGAGGTATCTCTGGGCCCACTCAGTAGGACATCATCATAATGTGCACAATGTGATCAAGGAGTTGATCACGGGATGATGTGTTACGGAACAAGTAAAGAGACTTGCCGGTAACGAGATTGAACAAGGTATCGGGATACCGACGATCGAATCTCGGGCAAGTATCGTACCGCTAGACAAAGGGAATTGTATATGGGATTGATTAAGTCCTTGACATCGTGGTTCATCCGATGAGATCATCGTGGAACATGTGGGAGCCAACATGGGTATCCAGATCCCGCTGTTGGTTATTGACCGGAGAGTCATCTCGGTCATGTCTGCATGTCTCCCGAACCCGTAGGGTCTACACACTTAAGGTTCGGTGACGCTAGGGTTATAGAGATATTAGTATGCGGTAACCCGAAAGTTGTTCGGAGTCCCGGATGAGATCCCGGACGTCACGAGGAGTTCCGGAATGGTCCGTAGGTAAAGAATTATATATAGGAAGTGCTATTTCGGCCATCGGGACAAGTTTCGGGGTCACCGGTATTGTACCGGGACCACCGGAAGGGTCCCAGGGGTCCACCGGGTGGGGCCACCTGCCCCGGGGGGCCACATGGGCTGTAGGGGGTGCACCTTGGCCTACATGGGCCAAGGGCACCAGCCCCTAGAGGCCCATGCGCCAAAGGGACAAGAGAAGGGGAGAGTCCTAAAGGGGGAAGGCACCTCCGAGGTGCCTTGGGGAGGATGGACTCCTCCCCCCTTGGCCGCACCCTTCCTTGGAGGAAGGGGCAAGGCTGCGCCCTCCCCCTCTCCCTTGGCCCTATATATAGTGGGGGGAAGGGAAGGCAACCATACCTAAGGCCTGGCGCCTCCCTCTCCCTCCCATGACACATCTCCCTCCTCCCGCAGTGCTTGGCGAAGCCCTGTTGGAATCCCGCTACTTCCACCACCACGCCGTCGTGCTGCTGGATCTCCATCAACCTCTCCTCCCCCCTTGCTGGATCAAGAAGTAGGAGACGTCGCTGCTCCGTACGTGTGTTGAACGCGGAGGTGCCGTCCGTTCGGCGCTAGGATCATCGGTGATTTGGATCACGACGAGTACGACTCCATCAACCCCGTTCTCTTGAACGCTTCCGTGCGCGGTCTACAGGGGTATGTAGATCCACTCCTCCCTCGTTGCTAGATGACTCCATAAATAGATCTTGGTGACACGTAGGAAAATTTTGAATTATTGCTACGTTCCCCAACAGTGGCATCATGAGCTAGGTCTATGCGTAGTTTCTATGCACGAGTAGAACACAAAGTAGTTGTGGGCGTTGATTTTGTTCAATATGCTTGCCGTTACTAGTCTTATCTTGATTCGGCGGCATCGTGGGATGAAGCGGCCCGTACCGACCTTACACGTACTCTTACGTGAGACTGGTTCCGCCGACTGACATGCACTAGTTGCATAAGGTGGCTAGCGGGTGTCTGTTTCTCCCACTTTAGTCGGATCGGATTCGATGAAAAGGGTCCTTATGAAGGGTAAATAGCAATTGGCATATCACGTTGTGGTCTTTGCATAGGTAAGAAACGTTCTTGCTAGAAACCCATAGCAGCCACGTAAAACATGCAAACAACAATTAGAGGACGTCTAACTTGTTTTTGCAGGGTATGCTATGTGATGTGATATGGCCAAAGGATGTGATGAATGATATATGTGATGTATGAGATTGATCATGTTCTTGTAATAGGAATCACGACTTGCATGTCGATGAGTATGACAACCGGCAGGAGCCATAGGAGTTGTCTTAATTTATTTATGACCTGCGTGTCAACATAAACGTCATGTAATTACTTTACTTTATTGCTAACCGTTAGCTGTAGAAGTAGAAGTAATAGTTGGCGAGACAACTTCATGAAGACACGATGATGGAGATCATGATGATGGAGATCATGGTGTCATGCCGGTGACGATGATGATCATGGAGCCCCGAAGATGGAGATCAAGAGGAGCAAAGTGATGATGGCCATATCATGTCACTATTTGATTGCATGTGATGTTTATCATGTTTATGCATCTTGTTTACTTAGAACGACGGTAGTAAATAAGATGATCCCTCATAATAATTTCAAGAAAGTGTTCCCCCTAACTGTGCACCGTTGCGACAGTTCGTTGTTTTGGAGCACCACGTGATGATCGGGTGTCATAGATTCTAACGTTCACATACAACGGGTGTAAGACAGATTTACACACGCAAAACACTTAGGTTGATTTGACGAGCCTAGCATGTATAGACATGGCCTTGGAACACAAGAGACCGAAAGGTCGAGCATGAGTCATATGGTAGATACGATCAACATGAAGATGTTCACCGATGTTGACTAGTCCGTCTCACGTGATGATCGGACACGGCCTAGTTGACTCTGATCATGTAATCACTTAGATGACTAGAGGGATGTCTATCTGAGTGGGAGTTCATAAGATGAACTTAATTATCCTGAACATAGTCAAAAGGTCTTCGCAAATTATGTCGTAGCTCGCGCTTCAGTTCTACTATTTAGATATGTTCCTAGAGAAAATTTAGTTGAAAGATGATAGTAGCAATTATGCGGACTAGGTCCGTAAACTGAGGATTGTCCTCATTGCTTCATAGAAGGCTTATGTCCTTAATGCACCGCTCAGTGTGCTGAACCTCGAACGTCGTCTGTGGATGTTGCGAACATCTGACATACACATTTTGATAACTACGTGATAGTTCAGTTAAACGGTTTAGAGTTGAGGCACCGAAGACGTTTTGAAACGTCGCGAAACATATGAGATGTTTCGAGGGCTGAAATTGGGATTTCAGGCTCGTGCCCACGTCAAGAGGTATAAGACCTCCGACGATTTTCTTAGCCTCCAAACTAAGGGAGAAAAGCTCAATTGTTGAGCTTGTGCTCAGATTGTCTGAGTACAACAATCGCTTGAATCAAGTGGAGTTGATCTTCCAGATGAAATAGTGATAGTTCTCCGAAGTCATTACCACCAAGCTGCTAGAGCTCCGTGATGAACTATAATATATCAGGGACATATATGATGATCCTTGAGTTATTCGCGATGTTTGACACCACAAAAGTAGAAATCAAGAAGGAGCATCAATTGTTGATGGTTGGTGAAACCACTAGTTTCAAGAAGGGCAAGGGCAAGAAGGGATACTTCATGAAACAACAATTCAGCTGCTGCTCTAGTGAAGAAACCCAAGGTTGAACCCAAACCCGAGACTAAGTGCTTCTGTAATAAGAGGAACAACCACTGGAGTAGAATTACCCTAGATACTTGGTAGATGAGAAGGCTGGCAAAGTCGATAGAAGTATATTGGATATACATTATGTTAATGTGTACTTTACTAGTACTCCTAGTAGCACCAGGGTATTAGATACCAGTTCGGTTGCTAAGTGTTAGTAACTCGAAACAAAAGGCTACGGAATAAACGGAGACTAGTTAAAGGTGAGATGACGATATGTGTTGGAAGTGTTTCCAATGTTGATATGATCAAGCAACGCACGCTCCCTCTACCGTCGAGATTGGTGTTAAACCTGAATAATTGTTATTTGGTGTTTGCGTTGAGCATAGACATGATTGGATTATGACTATCGCAATACGGTTATTCATTTAAAGAGAATAATAGTTACTCTGTTTATTTGAATAATACCTTCAATGGTCTTGCACCTAAAATGAATGGTTTATTGAATCTTGATCGTAGTGATACACATGTTCATGCCAAAAGATAGTAATGATAGTACCACCTACTTGTGGCACTACCACGTAAGTCATATTGGTATAAAACGCATGAAGAAGATCCATGTTGATGGATCTTTGGGCTCACTCGTTTTTGAAAAGTTTGTGGCATGCGAACCATGTCTATTGGTGTATATGCATGAAGAAACTCCATGCAAATGGACCGTTTGGACTCACTTGATTTTGAATCACTTGAGACATGCAAATCATACCACATGGGCAAGATGACTGAAAGCCTCGTTTTCAGTAAAATGGAACTAGAAAGCAACTTGTTGGAAGTAATACATTTTGATGTGTGCAGTCCAATGAGTGCTGAGGCATGTAGTGGATATCGTTATGTTCTTACTTCACAGATGACTTGAGTAGATGTTGAGTATATTTACTTGATGAATCACGAGTCTGAATTATTGAAAGGTTCAAGTAATTTCAGGGTGAAGTTGAAAGATTGTCGTGACAAGAGGATAAAAGATCTATGATATGATCATAGAGATGAATATCTAAATTACGAGTTTGGCACAGAATTAAGACATTGTGGAAATTGTTTCACAACTGATACAGCCTGGAACACCATAGTGTGATGGTGTGTCCGAACATCATAACTGCACCCTATTGGATATGATGCATACCATGATGTCTCTTATCGAATTACCATGATAGTTTATGGGTTAGGCATTAAAGACAACCACATTCACTTTAAATAGGGCACCACGTAATTCCGATGAGATGACACCATATGAACTATGGTTTAGAGAAACCTAAGCTGTCATTTCTTAAAAGTTTGGGGCTGCGACGCTTATGTGAAAAAGTTTCAGGCTGATAAGCTCGAACCCAAAGCGGATAAATGCATCTTCATAGGACACCCAAAATAGTTGGGTATACCTCCTGTCTCAGATCCAAAAGCAATAAGGGATTGTTTCTTGAATCAGGTCCTTTCTCGAGGAAAAGTTTCTCTCGAAAGAATTGAGTGGGAGGATGGTGGAGACTTGATGAGGTTATTGAACCGTCTCTTCAACTAGTGTGTGGCAGGGCACAAGAAGTTGTTCCTGTGGCACCTACACCAATTGAAGTGGAAGCTTATGATAGTGATCATGAAACTTCAGATCAAGTCACTCCCAAACCTCGTAGGACGACAAGGATGTGTACTACTTCAGAGTAGTACGTAATCCTGTCTTGGAAGTCATGTTTCTAGACAACAATGAACCTACGAGCTATGGAGAAGCGATGGTGGGCCTGGATTCCGATAAATGGCTCGAGGCCATAAAATCCGAGATAGGATTCAGGTATGAAAACAAAGTGTAGACTTTGGAAGAACTACTTGATGGTCGTAAGGCTGTTAGGTACATATGGATTTTAAAAGGAAGACGGATAATGATGGTAAGTATCACCATTAAGAAAGCTCGACTTGTCGTTAAGATGTTTTCCGACAAGTTCAAGGAGTTGACTACGATGAGACTTTCTCACTCGTAGCGATGCTAAGAGTCTGTTGGAATTATATTAGCGATTACTGCATTATTTATGAAATCTTGCAGATAGGATGTCAAAACATTGTTTCCTCGACGTTGTTTTGAGGAAAGGTTGTATGTGATACAAACCGGAAGGTTTTGTCAATCCTGAAAGATGCTAATAAGTATGCAAAGCTCCAGCAATCCTTCTAGGGACTGGAGTAAGCATCTCGGAGTTGGAATGTATGCTTTGATGATGATCAAAGATTTTGGGTTTATACAAAGTTTATGAGAAACTTGTATTTCCAAAGAAGTGAGTGGGAGCACTATAGAATTTCTGATGAATATATGTTATCGACATGTTGTTAATCAGAAATGACGTAGAATTTCTGGAAAGCATATAGGGTTATTTGGAAAATGTTTTTCAATGGAAAGCCTGGATTAAGCTACTTGAACATTGAGCATCAAGATCTATAAGAATAGATCAAAATGCTTAATGGTACTTTCAAATGAGCACATACCTTGACATGATCTTGAAGGTGTTCAAGATGGACTAGTCAAAGAAGGAGTTCTTACCTGAGTTGTAAGGTGTGAAGTTAAGACTTAAAGCTCGACCACGGAAGAAGAAAGAGGAAGGACGAAGGTCGTCCCTTATGCTTAAGACATAGGCTCTACAGTATGCTATGCTGTGTACCGCACCTGAAATGTGCCTTGCCATGAGTCAGTCAAGGGGTACAAGAGTGATCCAAGAATGGATCACAGGACAGTGGTCAAAGTTATCCTTAGTAACTAGTGGACTAAGGAATTTTCTCGATTATGGAGGTGGTAAAAGAGTTCGTCGTAAAGGGTTACGCCGATGCAAACTTTGACACTAATCCAGATTATTCTGAGTAGTAAACTGGATTCGTATAGTAGAACAGTTATTTGGAATAGCTCCAAATATAGCGTAGTATCTGCATCTACAAGATGAAATAGAAATTTGCGAAGTACATACGGATCTAAAAGATTCAGACCCGTTGACTATAACATCTCTCACAAGCATAACATGTTCAAACCCAGAACTCATCGAGTGTTAATCACATGGTAATGTGAACTAGATCATTGACTCTAGTAAACTCTTTGGGTGTTAGTCACATGGGGATGTGACCTTGAGTGTTAATCACATATCGATGTGAACTGGATTATTGACTCTAGTGCAAGTGGGAGACTGTTGGAAATATGCCCTAGAGGCAATAATAAATTATTTATTATTATATTTCCTTGTTCATGATAATCGTTTGTTATCCATGCTAGAATTGTATTGATAGGAAACTCAGATACATGTGTGGATACATAGACAACACCATGTCCCTAGTAAGCCTCTAGTTGACTAGCTCGTTGATCAATAGATGGTTACGGTTTCCTGACCATGGACATTGGATGTCGTTGATAACGGGATCACATCATTAGGAGAATGATGTGATGGACAAGACCCAATCCTAAGCCTAGCACAAAGATCATGTAGTTTGTATGCTAAAGCTTTTCTAATGTCAAGTATCATTTCCTTAGACCATGAGATTGTGCAACTCCCGGATACCGTAGGAGTGTTTTGGGTGTACCAAACGTCACAACGTAACTGGGTGACTATAAAGGTGCACTACGGGTATCTCCGAAAGTGTCTGTTGGCTTGGCACGAATCGAGACTGGGATTTGTCACTCCGTGTAAACGGAGAGGTATCTCTGGGCCCACTCGGTAGGACATCATCATAATGTGCACAATGTGATCAAGGAGTTGATCACGGGATGATGTGTTACGGAACGAGTAAAGAGACTTGCCGGTAACGAGATTGAACAAGGTATCGGGATACCGACGATCGAATCTCGGGCAAGTATCGTACCGCTAGACAAAGGGAATTGTATACGGGATTGATTAAGTCCTTGACATCGTGGTTCATCCGATGAGATCATCGTGGAACATGTGGGAGCCAACATGGGTATCCGGATCCCGCTGTTGGTTATTGACCGGAGAGTCATCTCGGTCATGTCTGCATGTCTCCCGAACCCGTAGGGTCTACACACTTAAGGTTCGGTGACGCTAGGGTTATAGAGATATTAGTATGCAGTAACCCGAAAGTTGTTCGGAGTCCCAGATGAGATCCCGGACGTCACGAGGAGTTCCGGAATGGTTCGGAGGTAAAGAATTATATATAGGAAGTGCTATTTCGGCCATCGGGACAAGTTTCGGGGTCACCGGTATTGTACCGGGACCACCGGAAGGGTCCCGGGGGTCCACCGGGTGGGGCCACCTGCCCCGGGGGGCCACATGGGCTGTAGGGGGTGCGCCTTGGCCTACATGGGCCAAGGGCACCAGCCCCTAGAGGCCCATGCGCCAAAGGGACAAGAGGAGGGGAGAGTCCTAAAGGGGGAAGGCACCTCCGAGGTGCCTTGGGGAGGATGGACTCCTCCCCCCCTTGGCCGCACCCTTCCTTGGAGGAAGGGGCAAGGCTGCGCCCTCCCCCTCTCCCTTGGCCCTATATATAGTGGGGGGAAGGGAAGGCAACCATACCTAAGCCCTGGCGCCTCCCTCTCCCTCCCATGACACATCTCCCTCCTCCCGCAGCGCTTGGCGAAGCCCTGTTGGAATCCCGCTACTTCCACCACCACGCCGTCGTGCTGCTGGATCTCCATCAACCTCTCCTCCCCCCTTGATGGATCAAGAAGGAGGAGACGTCGCTGCTCCGTACGTGTGTTGAACACGGAGGTGCCGTCCATTCGGCGCTAGGATCATCGGTGATTTGGATCACGACGAGTACGACTCCATCAACCCCGTTCTCTTGAACGCTTCCGCGCGCGATCTACAAGGGTATGTAGATCCACTCCTCCCTCGTTGCTAGATGACTCCATAAATAGATCTTGGTGACACGTAGGAAAATTTTGAATTATTGCTACGTTCCCCAACAATAAAATCTTCAGCGTGATCGACTGCACTGCCGTTCTCGGATCTCACGGGATTCGAAATTTGGGGAAGCGTGTGGGACGGAGAGAGCCATAGTAAGCGGTGCATATTAGGTAGAGGCGCCTTGTTTCTCACGCCACCTTTTCTGCTATGTATCCAGCGCACGACTGTTGCGTGATTTGACAGGATTTCCTGGGCCCATAAGTCAGTCACTCGGGAATAGGACCATATAAGGCATCTGGGTTGGTGTATTTGCACAGTGCGCCCCATTTTCCTCCTTGCTCCTCTGTTCCTCCACTTCATTCGCCTCCGCCCACAGCGCTGCCGCCCAGCCCGAGCTCAACCCGCCGCGATGGGGAAGGACAAGACGGCGACTCTAGAGCACGCGAAGAAGGTGACGACGAAGGCGAAGGGGAGGAAGACGAGCCGGGGAGGGCCTTCGTCGAGGACTGGCCTGCCGCCCGGCTGGATCCAGGGCGACTGGATTCGGTCGACGATCCAGCAGGAAGATATGGAGGATCTGGTTGAGGGGGATTGATTCCTCACGATTCTTGGAGGCTTCCGGAGGACGATACTGAGCCGTGGCCGCAGGAGGGTGAGTGCGTCCTTCTCGTGACCCACGTCGACCGCAGTTTTTCTTTGCCTCCCCATCTTTTCTTCCGGGGTTTTCTAAACTTTTTATAAGTCCAACTTCATCACATTTCTCCCAACACCATCACATGCCTTGCTGCATATGTGTCCATGTGTGAGAACTTTCTGGGTTGTCAACCGCACTGGGGTCTGTTCAAACACATTTTCACTTGTTGTTCTTAGTCTGTAAAAAAGGCTAATCCGAGTGATGAGAGGACACATGTGATCCAGATGTGTGGAGGTCTAGGGATCCATATGAGGAGTAAAAGTACTTTCCCTGCTATGATTTTTCCTAACTCAGTCAGAGGGTGGCAGTCGACCTGGTTCTATTGTAAGGACCAACCGACCCTGGGTCAGTCAACTGGCCTTCCCCCATTTTCTATAGAGCGAGTTGAGAAGCCTTCTCCCTTGAAAGTGACTCCAGCTGAGAAAGTGGAGGTGAATATGTTGGTTGAGCGAGTAGTCCAACTTGTCCGCGACGGTGTGACTGGCATGGACTTGTTAGAGGTGTTTCTTAGTCGACGCATCCAACCACTCCAAGCTCGTGATCACGCAATGTGGATGTACTCGGGTATTAATGATAGCACTCGGATCCACCTGGAGGAAATTGACAAGGAGATGGTGGTGTAGTGGCTGCAGGGCATCAACGGCAACAAGGACAACCCCAAGGGGTCTAGGAGGATTCCTCCATTCGACAACTCCAACAAACTAGACAGGGTCTGACTTCTTTCTTACGAGTGTCTTTTGTTATGACATGTACTTGTTCTTGAAACTGATTGATATCCACTTGACTCCGTGCCTTGCAGATCTACACTGAGATGTATTCGATGCCCAACGGAGAGCAGGAGCAGGAGGGAGAGGCGAGCAGGGGTGACAGTGGCGACTGGCATTCTGACGAAGGAGGAGACGAGGAGAGTGAAGACTCGAGCAGTGGTGAGGAGGTCGACTCTCCACCTCGCACAGAAAGACGCTCCAAGTAGAGGCAGGACCCAGCAAGTGTTCGTGGCAAAGCGACTCCACCGACTGGACATACCTCAAAGCGCACTCGAACGTCTTCTCCTATGCCGACTGAGAAAGCTCCGAAGCAGCCCAAAGTCGTGCTGTCAAAGCCCCGGAAGGCCTTGCCCAAGATGAAAGTGGCCGTCCCCATCGCTTCTAGGTAATTATTGTGCTCGATCTCTTAGTTTTTGCATGACTCGATCTTTGGTCGACTCACTTTCCTGTTTTGACCGAGTGAATTCTGGAATTTGCAGTGCTGCTACCTCTGGGACTTCTATTTACCACGATGATGACGACGAGGAGATGGAAGACGCAGTCACCTCCAACGCAGGTATAACTCTTGTCATCTTGTCTTTACTTTACCAGCCATTTTGATGGTCGACTGAACTCTTGCAATTGATTGGTTTGCAGCTCCGCCCAATGTTATCGATCTTCCAGATGACAATGAAGATGTGCCACCGAGACCCATTAGAAGGAGGGGCAGGACTTCGAGCAGGAAGGCGCCAGCTAGCAAGACGTCCCAATTGACGCCGGCGATGTAACCAGTGATTCAGCAGTCTAGAGACCTCAACTAGGCTTCTGTTACTTTTACCGTTCCAGTGTCAAGTGAACGTCCTTCATCGTCGACTGCACACAAGTCCCTGTTTCACCGATACAACACCATGCCTCAGATCCTCAAGCTGCTGCAACTGTTCCCCCGTCTCCGCTGTTTTTCACCCATCATGTTCCGGAGGACCAGGCAAGTGCTGCTAAGGAAGCTATACGCCAAGCAGGCTTGATGATGGAGCGGATGATGACGGATTATGAGACCAGCCAAGCTGCCTATGATGCCAGTGCAGCCCTCCAAGCCAATGTCCAGGTTAGTTGGTTTCTGACTGATCTCCTAGCTTGACGCTTGTTCTGTTAGGATATGCTACCTGAAAACTTTTATTATGCATCCATTTTTCTCTGTACTTCGCATCTATACACCCACTGGGTGTTTCAATTTACGCCAAGTAGTTTTTCCAATTGAGTCGACTAGGTTGTGTCGATTGTATCGTTGGACTAGTGGGGGCACGCAGAGTGCACCCACTGGGTGTAGTCCCGGAGGCCACCGTCGAATGTGTGATTCGGCGGGGGTCTTGATAAAAATATCTTGTTCTTCAGTTCTTCCACTCGGTTTGGGCGGACCATGTCGAGTGGAACTTGAACCAGTGGGGGCACGCTGAGTGCACCCACTGGGTGTAGTCCCCGAGACTGCGGTCGACTATGGGCAGTCAGTTGCGGTCTGAGAATAACTGTTGCCTCTCTCTCTTTTTGTAGCGACTGGACTGACCAAGTCGAGTACCAGTGGGGGCACGCCAAGTGCACCCACTGGGTGTAGTCCCCGAGACTACTGTTGAATATTTGATTCTGTAGTAGTCTTAGAATTCTTTTCACTCGGAAGCGAATGATCTTTGATTCTATCCACTGGTATATATTTTTTACTGACTTCAGAAATCCTGTGAGCTCATATCCCAATTTGCTGAATTCGAGAAGAAGCAGATCCAGCTCAATCTTGACTTGGAGTTGGCCAAGCAGAACTTGCAGAAGGCCAAAGACGAAACATCTGGTATGGAAGGTAAAAACTTGTCGACTGTGGGATCGGGCTGTCTTTCGAGTCATTTCCTCGTTCTTCTCTTTGAACCGAATGCTGTTTGTTGTGTATATGTTTTTTAGAGAAAATGAGGCAGGCTCTGGCACAGAAGGACCTTGATCTTGGCGCGGCACAGAAGGAGGCTCAGGAGAAAACAACACACGCTGTTAAGAAGCTGGCTTCAGTCAGTGCGCTAGAGGAAGACAATGCCAAGCCGAAGACTGCTATTGCAGAAGCTAATAGAGAAGTGACCCGTCTGAAGAAGGACAAAGTAGCCTTGAACGACAAGATTGAAGACATTTGTTAGAAGATAAATGACCTGGAGGCTTATCTGGGGGGACTCGCCAAGAAGTTGTTCCTTATACTTGAAGGTACCTTTCCTTGTCCGACTGTTTCGCTATCATCGATTCAACATAAATCCGTCGACTCATTAGTTCTTTGTGGTTGTAGAATTCCGTCAAAACTTTGAGGAAGAAACTGGACGAATCGAGACAAGCTTGAAACCCATCAATTCCCCTGTCAAGGATGAAGCTGCCATGAACGTGCTTCGACTAGAATCCCGTCTTGCTAGCGTTACAAACTACCTTGCTCGACTGAAGGTTGCGGTGTCACGGATTGCCACAGCGCTTTGGCCAAAGGAGACACTCCAAAATGACCTCAAGTCTTTAATGACTCGACTCAATGAGATCCCTGGTCGAGTGCAGGAATGGAAGAAATCGTCTGCTCGGTGCGGTGCTGACGTAGATCTGTCCCTTGTTCGCATCCATTGCAAGGAGGCCAAAGAAGAGAAGTTAGCAGCGATCAAGGTTGCCAACACTAGGAGACTTGACTTCCAGTCTTTTATGGAGACCTTCATTGCTGCTGCTACTCGAATTGTAGATGGAATCAACATGGATGAATTCATCGAGCCTGCTAGCCCCCCTCCTGTGGAGTGAACAAACTTTTTATGGTTCGATTAAATTTTCCTCGGTATGTTGAGTGGTTTTGTAACCGTTAAACTCATTCGGGCCTGATGCCTGTGTACTTTTATCTATGGTTCTGAACTTTGTTGTTTTTGTATTTCTTGACTCTAAGTGGAACTTGATTCTTCAATCTGAATTGTTACTGACTCTATGATGCAGCTCTGTCGAGTGGAACATGGACAAGGGCACTTGGTGCCATCCATGAGTTGCACCTCGTCGTCTTTGCGTATCGGGATGGAGAAGACGTTGTACTTATGTCGCAGCTCTGTCGAGTGGGTCGTGGACAAGGGCACTTGGTGCTGTGCACGACCTACACCTTGTCGTCCTTGTGGATCGGGATGGAGCGGACATTATACTTCTGTCGCAGCTCCGTCGAGTGGGTCATGGACAAGGGCACTTGGTGCTGTGCACGACCTGCACCTCGTCGTCCTTGCGGATCGGGATGGAGCCGACATTATACTTCTGTCGTAGCTCCGTCGAGTGGGTCGTGGACAAGGGCACTTGGTGCTGTGCATGACCTGCACCTCATCGTCCTTGTGGACCGGGACGGTTTTTAACTTAGGCAAGTACGAGACTGCAGCTAAGCCTCCGAGTGGGAGGACTGCTCTCCAGTCCGTAGGATTTAGGTGTTGGAAATATGCCCTAGAGGCAATAATAAAATGGTTATTATTATATTTCCTTGTTCATGATAATTGTCTATTGTTCGTGCTATAATTGTATTATCCGGAAATCGTGATACATGTGTGAATACATAGACCACAACATGTCCCTAGTGAGCCTCTAGTTGACTAGCTCGTTGATCAACAGATGGTCATGGTTTCCTGACTATGGACATTGGATGTCATTGATAACGGGATCACATCATTAGGAGAATGATGTGATGGACAAGACCCAATCCTAAGCATAGCGCAAGATCTTGTAGTTCGTCTACTGAAGCTTTTTTAGTGTCAAGTATCTTTTCCTTAGACCATGAGATTGTGCAACTCCCGGATACTGTAGGAATACTTTGGGTGTACCAAACGTCACAACGTAACTGGGTGGCTATAAAGGTGCACTACGGGTATCTCCAAAAGTGTCTGTTGGGTTGGCACAAATCGAGACTGGGATTTGTCACTCCGTATGACAGAGAGGTATCTCTGGGCCCACTCAGTAAGACATCATCGTAATGAGGTCAATGTGACTAAGGGTTGATCACGGGATGATGTGTTGTGGAACGAGTAAAGTGACTTGCCGGTAACGAGATTGAACGAGGTATTGGGATACCGACGATCGAATCTCGGGCAAGTAACGTACCGATTGACAAAGGGAATTGTATACGGGATTGCTTGAATCCTCGACATCGTGGTTCATCCGATGAGATCATCGTGGAACTTGTGGGAGCCAACATGGGTATCCGGATCCCGCTGTTGGTTATTGGCCGGAGAGTTGTCTCGGTCATGTCTGCATGGTTCCCGAACCCGTAGGGTCTACACACTTAAGGTTCGATGATGCTAGGGTTATTAGGAAGATTTGTATGTGATTACCGAATGTTGTTTGGAGTCCCGGATGAGATCCCGGATGTCATGAGGAGTTCCAGAATAGTCCGAAGGTGAAAATTTATATATGGGAAGTCATCATACGGTCACCGGAAATATTCGGGGGTATGCCGGTATTGTACCGGGACCATCAGAGGGGTTCCAGGGGTCCACTAGGAGGGTCCACCTGCCCCGGAGGGCCTTATGGGCTGTAGGTGGAAGGGAACCAGCCCCTAGTGGGCTGGGCGCCATCCCACCCTAGGGCCCATGCACCTAGGGTTTGGGGGGAACCCTAAAGGGGGGCGCCACTGAGGGAGTCCTGGATTAGGGGGTGTCCGGATGGCCGGACTATACCTTCAGCCGGACTCTGTACTATGAAGATACAAGATTGAAAACTTCATCCCGTGTCCGGGAGGGACTTTCCTTGGCGTGGAAGGCAATCTTGGCGATACTGATATGTAGATCTCCTACCATTGTAACCGACTTTGTGTAACCCTAACCCTCTCCGGTGTCTATATAAACCGGAGGGTTTTAGTCCGTAGGACAACATACAGAACAACAATCATACCATAGGCTAGCTTTTAGGGTTTAGCCTCTCCGATCTCGTGGTAGATCTACTCTTGTACTACCCATATCATCAATATTAATCAAGCAGGACGTAGGGTTTTACCTCCATCAAGAGGGCCCGAACCTGGGTAAAACTTTGTGTCCCTTGCCTCCTGTTACCATCCGGCCTAGACGCACAGTTCGGGACCCCCTACCCGAGATCTGCCGGTTTTGACACCGACATTGGTGCTTTCATTGAGAGTTCCTCTGTGTCATCGCCGTCAGGCTTGATGGCTCCTACGATCATCAATAGCGATGCAGTCCAGGGTGAGACCTTCCTCCCCGGACAGATCTTCGTCTTCGGCGGCTTCGCACTGCGGGCCAATTCACTTGGCCATCTGGAGCAGATCGAAAGCTATGCCCCTGGCCGTCAGGTAAGATTTGGAAGTTTAAACTACACGACTGACATCCGCGGGGACTTGATCTTCGACGGATTCGAGCCACTACCGAGCGCGCCGCACTATCACGACGAGCATGATCTAGCTCTGCCGCCGAACAGTGCCCTGGAGGCCGCACCCGCATCGGCTTCGACCCTTAATTCGGAGCCAACTGCGCCGATCGAGGATAGGTGGTTGGACGCCGCCTCGGGGGCTGTGATCCCAACGGCGATCGAGCCGAACACCAGCCCTGCACTCCGCGAGACTCGTGACTCCAAGGAGCCGGACTCCTCTCCGGACTCCGAACCCTCCGTGCCCCTGCCAATTGAATCCGATTGGGCGCCGATCATGGAGTTTACTGCCACAAACATCTTTCAGCACTCGCCTTTCGGCGATATTTTGAAGACACTAAAGTCTCTCTTTATCAGGAGAGCCCTGGCCGGACTACGGTTAGCAAGGTTGCAATACAGACGATGAAGAAATTCAAAGCCCACCCACCACCCACTTTGTAGCCACTGTCGACGATTTAACCGACATGCTCGACTTCGACTCCGAAGACATCGACGGTATGGACGCCGATTGTCGGTGTCAAAACCGGCAGATCTCGGGTAGGGGGTCCCGAACTGTGCGTCTAGGCCGGATGGTAACAGGAGACAGGGGACACTTTGTTTTACCCAAGTTCGGGCCCTCTCGATGGAGGTAAAACCCTACTCCTGCTTGATTAATATTGATGATATGGGTAGTACAAGAGTAGATCTACTACGAGATCAAGGAGGCTAAACCCTAGAAGCTAGCCTATGGTATGATTGTTGTGTATGGAGTTGATTCCATCCTACGGACTACAACCCTCCGGTTTATATAGACATCGGATAGGGTTAGGGTTACACAGAGTCGGTTACAATGGTAGGAGATCTTGAATATTGTATCGCCAAGCTTGCCTTCCACGCCAAGGAAAGTCCCATTCGGACACGGGACGAAGTCTTCCATGTTGTATCTTCATAGTCCAGGAGTCCGGCTGAAGGTATAGTCCGGCTACCCAAACACCCCCTAATCTAGGACTCCCTCAGTAGCCCCTGAACCAGGCTTCAATGACGACGAGTCCGGCGTGCAAATTGTCTTCGGCATTGCAAGGCGGGTTCCTCCTCCCAGTCCTTTATAGATGATTGTAAACACCAAGAATAGTGTCCGGCTCTGTAAAATAAGCTTCCACATATTGCCATAGAGAGAATAATATTAACACAAATCAAATCTGATGACGTATTTTGCAGTGCGCCATCACACCACAACCAAGCCCTTTACTCGAATCATTTTTACTTTTCCACCTCATCATGTTTTGCGAGGCGGTTTCCTTGACACGTCTTGTCAAAGCAGAGATCATGTACCCTTTTTACGGGATTCTCATCAATACGGACGTGTGTAACCCAAGCGCGCCATTTATCACGGCGCTCGGGAGGCAAGCGAGTTTTATTAGGTAGGTGGGGACGCATAACCGCATCCGCCTATATAAGGGGATAAGGATCCACCCTTTTTACCTACGTCTTCTTCCTCCCTTGCCTATCCATCTCTCATGCACCCGAGCTCCAGCGCCCAAGCCCGCACATCCCACCTCAACCTTCTCCAGCAATGTCTGGAGCGGGAGGCAAATGGATGGTCTAATCCGTTACGGAGGGTAAAATCAAGAAGCTAAGGAAGGCCGGGTATCTGTCCAAGGACATCGCGCACCGGCTTCCCGAGGAGGGGCGGCTTATCCCCACCCCAAGGCCCCATGAGAGGGTGGTATTTCTCCTCCACTTCCTCCGCGGACTGGGTTTTGCACTCCACCCATTTGTCCGGGGGCTCATGTTCTACTACGGCCTGGATTTCCACGATCGGGCTCCGAACTTCATCCTCAACATCTCGGCGTTTATCGTCGTGTGCGAGGCCTTTCTCCGTGTCCGCCCCCATTTCGGCCTCTGGCTCAAGACTTTCAACGTCAAGCCCAAGGTGGTGAGCGGCAGTCAGGCGGAGTGCGGAGGCGCCATGGCGGGCAAGATGGCCAACGCCCTATGGTTCTAGGGCTCTTTCGTGGAGACCCTAAAGGGATGGCAATCCGGCTGGTTTTACATCACCGAGCCACGCGATCCGGAATGGACCGTGGCCCCCGAGTTCCGATCTGGACCCCCACGCGGCTTGTGTCCTGGAAAGAGACGGGCCTGTCGTGGGGTGACGAAAAAGAGGTGACCGGATTGCAAACATGCATCCGGTCCCTGGTGAACAAGCCAGTCCGGCTAGTTAATATAATCCAGGTTATGCTCGTCCGCCGGATCCTCCCGTGCCAACAATGGGATTTCAATCTGTGGGAGTTCGACCCGGCGCAGCATCAAACCCTCAGCAGGCTCTTCGACACAACGTACAAGGACGCCTGTAAGATGCTATTCAAGGGCGCCGAGGCTCCCGCATCCGCCTCCGAGGACCGCGGATACAGCTTGCAGCGTCACGCTAACAAGGTATGCCATCTACACCTTTTACAGGATGTTTAAGCTTTTTTCATAGTTTGACTCTATGCGGGATCTAAACTCCCTTACCTTTGACAGGCTTGGCGGGCGATAGCTGAACCGATTAACTATCCGGCTCCGCTGCCCGAAGATCCAGCCCCAATTTTACTGGTGAAGCTGCTGGCTCCGGCGCCTTATGTGGTGCCGGAGAAGAAGGCCAAGAAGAAGAAGACCACGGGGACTCGAAAGAGTGCCCGTAACATGGTGGTGTCAGACTCGTCATCTGACGAGTCCGAGGCGCCCTCCTCCCGCGAGAACGAGGAGGAGGAAGAAGAAAACTCTCCCTCTCCAGTGGAGGGAGGAGAGAAGAGGAAGGCCGCCCCAACGGGGGAGGCCGAGGGGTCTAGGAAGAGGAAGACCCCTCCGCCGGACTACGCCCCTGACGCCGAAGAGGGCAAAGAGGAGTGACCGGATAGGGCCAAGCGTCCGGCGAAATCGTAAGTTCGGGTATCAGAGTGACTCATGATGTTCCTTTATTGCACAGCTTTCTCTAATGTCGAATATAATCATGCAGCCCGCCCCGGGCCGCACTCAACGAGTCGTCGAGCGGCTCCCTGGATTCATCGGACGTAAACTTTGTTCCGCCCGCTGTCTCCCCCCGCATTGCAGATGACACCGAAGTGGCGTCGCAACGAGCTTCGGGGCAGGAGGAGGTGGTCCTGGAGGAGACGCAAGGCGGCCTCCCGGACCTCAGGAGTGAAGGGGACAAGGCCCCCAGGGCTCCAAGTCCGGCCTTAAGCCGGACACCATGCCGGAATCTTCAACAATTCCGGACCACGGCAGGCGAACTCCTTCCAAGAGGAGCAAGCCTTTTGAGCCGGCAGCCTCCGTCCAACCGGAGGCGCCGGACAATCTGCTGGAGGTGCTTGAAGGCGCCTCCATCGACGAGGAGCACCGTACTATTATGAGTACGGTGATCCAGAAGGTTCAATCCGCCAAGAGCAGGTTGAATGAAGCTTGCGCTGGCCTCTTAACAGGCTTCGAGGTAAGTAAAAATATGTAAAAATATTACCGCATAGACAGTAGCCCCTGATGCTCTGTTTGGCATTTGGAAAGAAAAGCCAAATAGAGGATCTATAAAGTTTTGCAGGAGTCTAATAATGAAGAGTCAATATGCGTATGCAGGCTTCGCTGCTAGCCACCGCCGCACTGACTGCGGAGGTGGATGCCCTGAAACAGGGACTCGAGCGGTCCGAGCAAGAGCTCGGCTGTGCCAAGAAGCAGCTCGAGGAGAAAGAAGGTAAGAAATACCTTATAAAAAGGTGCCTATAGAGAGGCGTGATTGCAAAAAATAACAGGATTGTACTGCTTATTGTAGGGGCCACGACTGAGGTGGCGACCCTCAAGCAGGCGCTGTCCGAGGCCGAAAAGAAAACAGCCGCGGAGCGCACCGAGCGAGAGAAACTTGGGTCTCAGGTCGGCGAGGTGCAGCAAGAGCTTCAGGCTCTCATGAAAACACATGAGATTTTGCAGCTTGAGTCAAAGACCCAAGCGTCCGAGCTCGCGACGGACCTCGAGAGTGCCAAGTCTGCCAAGGCCGAAGCCCAAAAGGCTCTCCGAGAGTTGGAGGATATGAAGAAGATAGCAGTGGGTAAGGCATTCTTTATGCAAAGCAGAAACATAAAAGTAAACTACTTGTTACTTACCCGAATCCGGAGTTCTCCAGGGGCCTTCGCAGATCTTCCCCGCAGCGTATCCGATGCCGCCGCATTCTACCGAGCTGAAGAGGGCAGCTCGACGGAGAAGGTGTTCTGGTCTCAGTATGCTGAGGCCGGACACCCTGTGCCCTTGAGCGACCAGCTGAAACAGCTGGTCGAACTCCACAAGGCGGCCGAATAGGACATGAAGGGCTTCATAGTTCGGCTGTGGCCCAGAGAGGCCTTGCCTGGGAGCTACTTCGATCTAGTGCGGCGGCTGGTGGAGGCCTGTCCAAGGCTCGAGGTCATCAAGCGCTCCGTCTGCATCGAAGGTGCCCGTAGGGCCCTTGCCCGTGTAAAGGTGCACTGGGGTAAGCTGGATGGTGAGAAGCTTGTGACGGACGGGCCGCCGCTGGGGAAGGAGCATCGCAAGCCGGAGAACTACTATAAGGATGTTCTTGCAGGTGCCCGCCTTGTGGCGGATGAGTGCACCAAGGATGTAATTTTTGAATGAATTAGCTCGTGTTTATCCTGAGCGCTGATAACTTGTTCATATGCGCTAAGCAATGCTTATTGAATTTAAAATATTATTTTCTGTGCGGCCGTTTATCAAAAATTGAGAGATGGCCAGTCGTCGGCTTCTGCCCCCATGCCACTAGTGCTGGGGTGTTCGGTGATAAACCTGGGCGCTCTTTTTCCCATGGTTGGGTCCTTCGAGGGAGGCGCTCAGCACGACGAACCAGGCAATCGGACTATAATGCTTGAACAATCTCACTTAGCCATAGAACTTTATAATTTTAAATTTCGGCGAAGTCCCTAGTTCGAAAGACCGAGTTCGGGGCGCTATCCACGCCTTGGCTGGGGTTATCCAGCTCCTCGCTCGAAGCGGCATAAGTCTTTAGGGACTCGAAAAACCTCTCGAATAGTGACCGGTCTCTCACCTCATCATGACAGTCAGTTTTAGCTTTCTCCACTGAGGTGCTTAACCCAGCTCAACCGGGGCACAATCGCAGTGGTTCTCCTAGTGCTACCTTAGCCGATATAGCGAAACGTAAGGCACCAAAACATAGGAGCCTGGCAAACCCAACTATTGACCCAAATCATGATTCGGAGCCGATGCATATAGTGCTATAAGTTCAGGGTGCCGCACTTGTGAAAGTGTACGGACTTCTCACACCATATTTAAAGGGTACTCAAGCCCCTGGCGTACTAGTCGTACCATAGTGTACGGATGCAACATGTCATCAATGACCATATATATGAAAATAGTAATGCAAAATATAAACAAGAAACTAGGCATTGTTTATGGAGAGGCTATTTATCAAAGCCAAACGATAGAGATGGTGCGGTAAGCAAAAGATATTGGACTATTCAGTGTGTCCTGACCAGGGGCAGGCCGCGGAATTATATATAAAGTAGGTATATCGCTCGTGATAGAGACCACCTGGGAGTTCCATAATGCGGCATGGCTTGTTTGCCTCCCTGGATCTTGCATCGTTTGTGCGGCAATCTAATTGCCGAACAGGTCGTCCGAAGTATGGAGTCCTGAAAGAAAAAATTAAAAAAAGAATCCGGCAGCCCCTGGTACGTTTTAAGCCGTATTTGGGCGTGCTGTTATTGTGCCCCTTCCCCTGTGCCCATGGTATTTCAAGGGCGTAGTTATGTACACGAGGTACTGGTTTCGCTAGGTCGCGAAAGCTGGGGTTGGGGCCGTATTGCTACGCTTGCTCAGAGTGTGCCGGGCGGTCCTGCTGTTGGTTACTCCGGGCGCGCTTGGCCGTGTCTGGCTTTTTAATGGCCAGACTGGAGAATTGCCTAAGAAGGCTACTTTGTACCTCCGCTGCGAGAGCCGCCGTATGCTCCTCCGTACGAAGGGAGCGTTCGGTGTTTTCGTTGACCGTGATTACTCCTCGAGGGCCTGGCATCTTGAGTTTGAGATATGCGTAGTGCGGCACCGCGTTGAATTTTGCGAATGCGGTTCGTCCGAGCAGGGCGTGATAGCCACTGCGGAACGGGAGTATATCGATGATTAACTCTTCGCTTCGGAAATTATCCGGGGATCCGAAGACCACGTCAAGTGTTACTGAGCCTGTACAGTTGGCTTCTACACCTGGTATGACGCCTTTAAAGGTCGTTCTTGTGGGTTTGATCCTTGAGGGATCTATGCCCATTTTCCGCACTGTGTCCTGATAAAGCAGGTTCAGGCTACTGCCGCCGTCCATGAGGACTCTTGTGAGGTGAAATCCGTCGATGATTGGGTCAAGAACCAATGCGGCGAAGCTGCCATGACGGATGCTAGTGGGATGGTCCCTTCGATCAAAAGTGATCGGGCAGGAGGACCGTGGGTTGAACTTTGGGGCGACTGGCTCCATCGCGTATACGTCCCGTAGCGCATGCTTCCGCTCCCGCTTGGGGATGTGGGTTGCGTATATCATGTTCACCGTCCGCACTTGTGGGGGAAAGCCCTTCTGTCCATTGTTGTTCGGCGGCTTGGGCTCCTCGTCGTCGTTGTGCAGCCCCTTGTCTTTGTTTTCGGCTCTTAAATTACCTGCCTGCTTGAACACCCAACAATCCTTGTTAGTGTGATTGGCTGGCTTTTCAGGGGTGCCATGTATCTGGCACAAGCGATCGAGTATTCGTTCCAAACTGGACGGGTCCTGAGTATTCTTTTTGAATGGCTTTTTCCACTAACCGGATTTATAGCCTCTGAATCCGGCATTGACTGCCGTGTCTTCATTGCTGTCGCTGTTAACGCGACGTTTTTGTTTGTTCCGACATGTCCTGCCACTTTTGTCCTTGGTATCCGAATTACTAGGGTTCTTTGATAAGTTGTTACTGCGAGCTAGCCAGCTATCTTCACCCGCGCAAAAGCGGGTCATGAGTGTCATGAGGGCTGCCATGGATTTCGGCTTTTCCTGTCCCAGGTGCCGGGCAAGCCACTCGTCGCGGATGTTATGCTTGAAGGCTGCTAGGGCCTCTGCGTCCGGACAGTCGACTATATGGTTTTTCTTTGTTAGGAACCGTGTCCAGAATTGTCTGGCTGATTCTTCTGGCTGCTGAATTATGTGGCTTAAGTCGTCGGCATCCGGCGGTCGCACATAAGTGCCCTGGAAGTTGTCGAGGAATGCGGCTTCCAGGTCCTCCCAAGAACTGATTGAGTCTGCTGGCAAGCTGTTAAGCCAATGCCGGGCTGGTCCTTTAAGTTTGAGCGGGAGGTACTTGATGGCGTGTAGATCATCACCGCGCGCCATGTGGATGTGAAGGAGATAATCCTCAATCCATACCGCCGGGTCTGTGGTGCCATCGTATGATTCAATGTTTACGGGTTTACAGCCCTCTGGGATTTTATGATCCATTACTTCATTCGTGAAGCATAATGGGTGTGCGGCACCCCTGTACTGGGCTATATCATGATGCAGCTCAGAAGAGCTATGTCTGTTGTGTTCGGCCCGGACGGATTTGTTGTATCCGGCGTGAAGATCATTGTCACATGCCGTAGGGCGCCTGCGTGATTCGTAGATCGATCGTGTCTGTCTTGCCTTGTCCTCCGGTATGTCTCGGAGGTCGGGCGCATTTTCCCGTGCCTTAGTTGTGCGGCGTCGGGGCATGGCTTGGGTGGAGGGCTGAGAGGCCTCTCTGTCGCGGCCACGAGGTGGCCGGTCTGCCATGTCATGCACAGGTGATGTAGGTGCTTCCTCCTCTGATCGGGGTAGCGGCCTGTGCTTCGGGTAAATCTTGGAGGGGCGTTCGAGTTCATACTCTTCGGCCGCAAGGACTTCAGTCCATCTGTCAGCTAGCAAATCTTGGGCAGCTTTAAGTTGTTGCTGCTTTTTCTTGAGGCTGGTTGCCGTGGCTAAAAGCCTCCGTCTAAAACACTCTTGTTCGGCGGGGTCTGATGGTATGACAAATTCGTCGTCATCGAGGCTTGCCTCGTCTACGGAGGGAGGCGTATAGTTATCATCCTCGACCTCTCGGTCTGCCGCTCTCCCATGAGGGCTGGCTTCTCCATCTTCCTGTGCCGAATCTTGCTGGGGTGGGTGTTCTTCGGCGCTATCCAGGGTAGTATTATCTCCCGTGCCAGAATCACCGTTGTTGCTTTGGCGGGATTTAGAGCGGCGCCGCTGACGCCGATGCTTCGGCTGTTTCTTGGGGGCGTCATCCCCCATTGTTCCATCGCCATCTCCGTCTTTTGGAGTATCCACCATGTATATGTCATATGACAAGGTGGCGTTCCAGCGCCCTACAGGTGCTGGTTCCTGTTCGTCTCCTATATCATCGTCCATGCCGTCGATGTCTTCGGAGCCGAAGTCCAGCATGTCGGTTAAATCGTCGACAGTGGCTACAAAGTGGGTGGTGGGTGGGTTTTGAATTTCCTCACCGTCCGTATCCCACCCTTGCTGACCGTAGTTCGGCCAGGGCTCTCCTGCTAAAGAGAGAGACTTAAGGGAATTCAGGATGTCGCCAAAAGGCGAATGCTGAAAGATGTTCGCGGCGGTGAACTCCATTACCGGCGCCCAATCGGATTCGATTGGCAGGGGTGCGGGGGGCTCGGAGTTCGGAGAGGAATCCGGCTCCTCGGAGTCTCGGGCCACGTGGAGTGCGGGGCTGGAGTTCGGCTCGATCGCCTCTGAGATAGCAACCCCTGAGTCAGCGTCCAACCGCTGATCCTCAGTCGGCGCAGTAGGTTCTGAATCAATGGTCAAAACTGATGCATGTGCGGCCTCCAAGGCGCTGCTCGGCGGCAGAGCTATATCATGCCCATCGAGACAGTGCGGCACGCTTGGTTGTGGCTCGAATCCGTCGAAGATCAAGTCCCCGCGGATGTCAGCCGTGTAGTTTAGGCTTCCAAACCTGACCTGATGGCCAGGGGCGTAGCTTCCGATCTGCTCAAGGTGGCCAAGCGAATTGGCCCGCAGTGTGAAGCCGCCGAAGACGAAGATCCGTTCGGGGAGAAAAGTCTCACCCTGGGCCGTATCGTTGTTAATGATCGAAGGAGCCATCGGGCCTCAAGGCGACGACACAGAGGAACTCTCAATGAAAGCACCAATGTCGGTGTCAAAACCGGCAGATCTCGGGTAGGGGGTCCCGAACTGTGCCTCTAGGCCGGATGGTAACAGGAGACAAGGGACACTTTGTTTTACCCAGGTTCGGGCCCTCTCGATGGAGGTAAAACCCTACTCCTGCTTGATTAATATTGATGATATGGGTAGTACAAGAGTAGATCTACCACGAGATCAAGGAGGCTAAACCCTAGAAGCTAGCCTATGGTATGATTGTTGTGTATGGAGTTGATTCCATCCTACGGACTACAACTCTCCGGTTTATATAGACACCGGATAGGGTTAGGGTTACACAGAGTCGGTTACAATGGTAGGAGATCTTGAATATCGCATCGCCAAGCTTGCCTTCCACGCCAAGGAAAGTCCCATCCGGACACGGGACAGAGTCTTCCATCTTGTATCTTCATAGTCCAGGAGTCCGGCTGAAGGTATAGTCTTGCTACCCGAACACCCCCTAATCCAGGACTCCCTCACCGATGCAGGAGACGATGAAGAACCAGCGCCTATTGGGCCCTAGAAAGCCACCTCCTCATATGACATATACATGGTGGACACCCCAAAAGAAGGAGATGGCGATGGAACAGCGGAGGATGACCCCTCCAAGAAACAGCCTAAGCGCCGGCGTTAGCGGCGCCGCTCAAAATCCCGCCAAAGAAAATACGGTGATTCCAGCACGGGAGATAATAATACTCTGGAGAGTGCCGAAGAAAACCCCTCCAGCAAGATTCAGCACAGGAGGATGGAGAAGCCAGCCCTCATGAGAGAGCGGCAGACAGAGAGGTCGAGGACGATAATTGTATGCCTCCCTCCGAAGACGAGGCAAGCCTCGACGATGATGAATTCGTCGTGCCAGAGGATTCCCTCGAGCAAGAGCGTTTTCAACGCAGGCTTATGGACACGGCAAGAAGCCTCAAGAAAAAACAACAACAACTTAGAGTTGATCAAGATTTGCTAGTCGACAGATGGACTGAAGTCCTTTAGGCCGAAGAGCATACACTCGAACGCCCCTCCAAGAGCTACCCAAAGCGCAGGGTGCTACCCCGATTAGAGGAGGAAGCACTTAAACCTACATCACCAGCACTTGATACGGCTGACCGGCCACCTCGTGGCCGCGATAGAGAGGCCTCTCGGCCCTCCACTCAAGCCACACCCCGTACGAAGGGACGGGAAAATGCACCAGACCTGCAAGATATGTTGGAGGACAAGGCAAGGCAAACAAGATCGATCTACGGATCGCGTGGGCGCCCCATGACTCGAGATGATAACGGTCACGCCGGACACAAATCCGGTAGGGCCGAACATAGTAGATAAAGCTAATTGGAGCTACGTCGTGATATAGCCCTGTACAGAGGCGCCACACACCCACTATGCTTCACATACAAAGTAATGGATCATCAAATCCCCGAGGGTTTCAAACCCGTAAACATCGAATCATATGATGGCACAACAGATCCTGCGGTATGGATCAAGGATTATCTCCTTCATATCCACATGGCCCGCGGCGATGATCTCCACGCCATCAAATACCTCCCACTCAAGCTTAAAGGACCAGCTCGGCATTGGCTTAACAACTTGCCAGCAGGATTAATCAGTTGTTGGGAGGACCTGGAAGCCGCATTCCTCGACAATTTCCAGGGCACTTATGTGCGACCACCAGACGCCGATGACCTAAGCCACGTAATTCAGTAGCCAGAGGAATCGGCCAGGCAATTCTGGACACGGTTCCTAACAAAGAAAAATCAAATAGTCGACTGTCCGGACGCAGAGGCCCTAGCAGCCTTCAAGCACAATATCCATGACGAGTGGCTTGCCCGGCACCTTGGATAGGAAAAACCGAAATCTATGGCAGCACTCACGACACTCATGACCCGCTTTTGCGCTGGAGAAGACAGCTGGCTTGCTCGTAGCAACAATATGACCAAGAACCCTGGTAATTCGGATACCAGGGACAGTAGTGGCAGGTCGCATCGCAACAAGAAGAAGCGCCGCATTAACGGCGACAATGCTGAGGATACGACAGTTAATGCCGGATTCAGAGGCTATAAATCCGGTCAGCGGAAAAATCCATTCAAAAGAAATCCTAGGGGCCCGTCCAGTTTGGACCGAATACTCGACCGCTTGTGCCATATACATGGCACCCCCGAAAAGCCGGCCAATCACACCAACAGGGATTGTCGGGTGTTCAAGCAGGCAGACAAGTTAAATGCCGAAAATAAAGACAAGGGGCTGCATAGCGATGACGACAAGGAGCCCCGGCCACTGAACAACAGTGGACAGAAGGGTTTTCCCCCACAAGTGCGGATGGTGAACATGATATACGCAACCCACATCCCCAAGAGGGAGCGGAAGCGCGCGTTAAGGGACGTATACGCGGTAGAGCCAGTCGCCCCAAAGTTCAACCCATGGTCCTCCTGCCCGATCACCTTTGATCAAAGGGACCATCCCACTAGCACCCGTCATGGCAGATTCGCCGCATTGGTTTTAGACCCAATTATTGACGGATTTCATCTCACTAGAGTCCTTATGGACGGCGGCAGCAGCCTGAACCTGCTTTACCAGGATACAGTGCGGAAAATGGGCATAGATCCCTCGAGGATTAAGCCCACTAAAACGACCTTTAAAGGCGTAATACCAGGTGTAGAGGCCAACTGTACAGGCTCAGTCACACTTGAAGTGGTCTTCGGATCTCCGGATAATTTCCGAAGCGAGGAGTTAATCTTCGACATAGTCCAATTCCGCAGTGGTTATCACGCACTGCTCGGACGAACCGCATTCGCCAAGTTCAGTGCGGTACCGCGCTAAGTATACCTTAAGCTCAAGATGCCAGGCCCTTGAGGAGTAATTATGGTCAATGGAAACACCGAACGCTCTCTCCGAACGGAGGAGCACATGGCGGCCCTTGCAGCGGAAGTACAAAGCAGCCTCTCTAGGCAGTTCTCCAGTCCGGCCATTAAACATCCGGACACCGTCAAGCGCACCCGGAGTAACCTACAACAAGACCACCAGGCACATTCCGACTAGGCGTAGCAATGCGGCCCCAACCCCAGCCCTCGCAAAAATGCGACGCCAGTGCTTCACGTACATAACTACGCTCTAGAAATACCATGGGTGCAGGGGGAGGGGCACCATCACGACACGCCCGAAACACAGCTTAAACCGCACCAAGGGCTGCCGATTTTTTATTTTTCTCTTACTTTCAGGACTCCACTCTTCGGAAGGCCTATTTGGCAGTTCAATTGCCGCACAAACGATGCAAGAACCAGGGAAGCAGACAAGCCATGCCGCATTATGGAACTCCCAGGTGGTCTCTATCACGAGCAGTATACCTGTTTTGCATACCATTCCGCAGCCTGCTCCTGGAACGGACATGTTAAATAGTCCAACCTTTTGCTTATCGCATTATTTGTATCGTTCCGCTTTGATCGCAACCCTTTTTAATCAACAATGCATAACTTTTGTCTCTTTTTGCATTACTCTTTTTACAAATATATGTTTCTTAACGACATGTTGCACCCGTACACTTTGGTACGGCCAAAATACGCCAGGGGCTTTAGTACCCCTCAATATGGTGTGAGAAGTCCGAACACTTTAACAAGTGCGGCACCCCGAACTTATAGCATTATATGCATCGGCTCTGAATCATGTCTTGGGTCAATAGTTGGGTTTGCCCGGCTCCTATGTTTTGGTGCCTTATGTTCCGCTATATCGGCTAAGGTAGCACTAGGAGAACTACTGCAATTGTGCCCCAGTTGAGCTGGGTCGAGCACCTCAGTAGAGAAAGCTAAAACTGACTGTCATGATGAAGCGAGAGCTGGTCGCTGTTCGAGAGGTTTTTCGAGTCCCTAAAGACTTATGCCGCTTAGAGCGAGGAGTCGGCTCTGTCCAGCCAAGGCATGGATAGCGCCCCGAACTCGGTCTTCCGAATACCAGGGGCTTCACCGAAATTTAAAATTATAGAATTCTATGGATAAGTGAGAGTGTTCACGCATTATAGTCCGATTTCCTTGTTCGTTGTGCTGAGCGCCTCCCTCGAAGGACCCAAACATGGGAAAAAGAGCGCTCAGGTTTATCCCCGAACACCCCAGCACTAGCGGCACGGGGGCAGAAGCCGACGACTCGCCATCTCTCAGAATTGATAAACAACCGCACAGAAGGTAATATTTTAAATTCCAACAGCATTGCTTAGCGCATATGAACAAGTTTTCAGCGCACAGGACAAAACGAGTGAGTTTTACTCAAAAACTACATCCCTGGAACATTCATCCGCCACAAGGCGGGCACCCTTTAGAACATCCGTATAATAATTCTCGGGCTTGCGATGCTATTTCCCCGGCGGTGGCCCATCCTTCACAAGCTTCTCAGCATCCAGCTTGCCCCAGTGCACCTTAGCACGGGCAAGGGCCCTACGGGCACCTTCAATGCAGACGGAGCGCTTGATGACTTCGAGCCTTGGACAGGGCCCCACTAGCCACCGCACTAGCCCGAAATAGCTCCCAAGCAGAGCCTCTCCAGGCCACAGCCGAACTATGAGGCCCTTCATGGCCTGTTCGGCCGCCTTGTGGAGCTCAACCAGTTGTTTCAGCTGGTCGCTCAGGGGAACGGGGTGTCCGGCCTCAGCATACTGAGACCAGAACACCTTCTCTGTCGACCTGCCCTCCTCGGCTCGATAGAATGCGGCGGCATCGGACATGCTACGGGGAAGATCTGTGAATGCTCCTGGAGAGCTCCGGATTCGGGTAAGTAACAAGTAACTCACGCTTATGTGTTTGCTTTGCATAAAGAATGCCTTACCCGCCGCTATCTTTTTCACCGCATCCAAATCCTGGAGGGTCTTCTGGGATTCGGCCTTGGCAGACTTGGCATTTTCAATAGCCATCGCGAGCTCGGACACTCGCGTCTTCGAGTCAAGCTCCAAACTCTCATGTTTTTTCATGAGAGCCTGGAGCTCTTGCTGCACCTTGCCAACCTGGGCCTCATACTTCTCCCGCTCGGTGCGCTCCATGGCCGCCCTCTTCTCGGCCTCGACCAGTGCTTGCTTAAGGGTCGCCACCTCCGACGTGGCCCCTAAAATAGCCACGATAATCCTGTCATTTTTTGCAATTGCACCTTTTTTTGTATATATTTAAAAAAGGTATTTCTTACCTTCCTTGTCCTCAAGCTGCTTCTTGGCACGCCCGAGCTCTTGCTCGGACTGCTCGAGGTTCTACTTTAGCGTGTCCACTTCTGCAGTCAGTGCGGCGGACGCCAGCAGAGAAGCCTGCATACGCATATTGACTCCTTTTTGTTAAACTCCTGCGAATTTTATTTGATCCTCTATTCGGCTTTTCTTCCCGAACGCCAAAACGAGCATCAGGGGCTACTGTCTATGCGGTAATATTATTTACACATTCTTTACTTACCTCAAAGCCTGTTAAAAGGCAAGTACAAGCTTCAGTCAGTCCGCTCTTGGCGGACTGAACCTTTTGGACCACCGCACTCATAATGGTGCGGTGCTCCTCGTCGATGGAGGCGCCTTTGAGCACCCCTCCAACAGATTGTCCGGCACCTCTGGTTGGACGGGGGTCACCGGCACGGTGGGCTTGCTCCTCTTGGAAGGAGGTCACCTGCCGGACTCTGGAACCTTTGAAGGTTCCGGAGCGGTGTCCGGCCTAGAACCAGACTTGGAGCCCTGGGGTTTTTTCCCCTTTACTCCTAGAGTCCGGGAGGTCGCCTTGCGCCGCCTCCAGGACCACCTCCTCATAGCTTGGAACCTGTTGGGACAACACTTCGGCGTCATCCTTAGGGCGGGGGGAGGTAGCCGTCGGAAGCGAATTCACATCCGACGAGTCCAGTGAACCGCTTGACGACGCGTCGAGTCGGTCTTTGGGTGGGCTGCATAATCATATTCGACATAAGGGAAAGCTGTTCAATAAAGGAATACTATGAATTACTCTGGTATCGGGATACTTACGATTTCGCCAGGGGCTTGGCCCTGAGCGGCCACTCCTCTCCGCCGTCGTCGGTGTCGGTGGAGTAGTCCGGAGGAAGGGTTTTCCCCTTCTTGGACCCTTCGGCCTCCCCAGTGAGGGCGGCCTTCCTTTTCTTCTCTTCCCCCGCTGGAGGGGGAGAGGTCTCTTCTTCCTCCTCCTCGTCTTCACGGGAGGAATGCGCCTTGGAGCCGTCGGATGATGAACACGACACCTCCTGGCGCCGGGCACTTTTTCGAGTCCCCGTGGCCTTCTTCGTGGCCTTCTTCTCCGGCACCACATGGGGTGCCGGAATCAGCAGCTCCGCCAAGCGGGCATCAGCTGGGTCTTCGGGCAAAGGAGTCGGACAGTCGATCTGTCCGGACTTCTCCTGCCAAACCTGTCAAAGGTAAGGGAGCTTAGATCCCGCATAGAGTTAAACTATGAAAAACTAATACCCTGTAAAAGGTACAAACAACTTACCGTGCTAGTGTGACGCTGCGCACTGAATCCGCGATCCTCGGTAGCGGATCCGGGAGCCTCGGCGCCCTTGAAAAGCACCTTCCAGGCATCTTCATACGTCGTGTTGAAGAGCCTGCTCAGAGTTCGGTGCTGCGCCGGGTTGAACTCCCACAGATTGAAGGCCCGTTGTTGACACGGGAGGATCAGGCGGATGAGCATAACCTAGACTACGTTGACAAGCTTGAGCTGCTTGTCCACCAGGGTTTGGATGCATGTTTGCAGTCCAGTCACCTCTCCTTTGCTGCCCCACGACAGGCCCGTCTCTTTCCAGGACGTGAGCCGCGTTGGGGGTCCGAACCGGAACTCAGGGGCTGCGACCCACTCAGGGTCGCGCGGCTCGGTGATGTAAAACCACCCCAATTGCCACCCCTTCAGGGTCTCCACATAGGAGCCCTCAAGCCATAAGACGTTGGGCATCTTGCCCACCATGGCGCCTCCGCACTCCGCCTGGTTGCCGCGCACCACCTTCGGCTTGACATTGAAAGTCTTGAGCCATAGGCCGAAATGGGGGCGGATGCAGAGGAAAGCCTCGCAAACGACGATAAACGCCGAGATGTTGAGGATGAAATTTGGGGCCAGATCATGGAAATCTAGGTCGTAGTAGAACATGAGTCCCTAGACGAATGGGTGGATAGGAAATCCCAGTCCGCGGAGGAAGTGGGGAAGGAACACTACCCTCTCATGGGCCTTGGGGTGGGGAGGAGCTGCCCCTCTTCGGGAAGCCGGTACGCGATGTCGTTAGACAAGTATCCGGCCTTCCTCAGTTTTTTGATGTGTCCCTCCGTGACGGAGGAGACCATCCACTTGCCCCCCGCTCCGGACATGGCTGGAGAAGGTTGAGATGGGGAGTGCAGACTTGGGCGCTGGAGCTCGAGTGCGCGAAAATGGATAGGCAAAGGAGGAAGAAGGCATAGGTGAAAAGGTGGATCCTTATCCCCTTATATGGGTGGACGCAACTACGTGTCCCCACCAGCCTGGTAAAACTCGCTTATCTCCAAGCGCCCTAATCAATGGCGCGGTTGGGTTACCCACGCCCGTATTGATGAGAATACCAGAATAAGGGGACACGATCTTTGCGTTAACAAGACGTGCCAAGGAAACCGCCTCGCATGACGCGCTGAGGTGGGATAATAAAACGATTCGAATAAAGGCTTGGCCGTGGTGCGATGTCGCACTATGGAATACGTCAGCAGATTAGATTTGTGTAAATATTATTCTCTCTATGGCCATATGTGGAAACTTATTTTGCAAAGCTGGACAGTATCTTTGTGTTCAAAATCTTCTATGAAGTACTTGGAGGAGGAACCCGCCTTGCAATGCCGAAGACAATCTGCGCGCCAGACTCACCGTCATTGAAGCCTGATTCAGGGGCTACTGAGGGAGTCCTTCATTAGGGGGTGTCCGAATGGCTGGACTATACCTTTAGCCGGACTCCTGGACTATGAAGATACAAGATTGAAGACTTCGTCCCGTGTCCGGGAGGGACTTTCCTTGGCGTGGAAGGCAAGCTTGGCGATACGGATATGTAGATCTCCTACCATTGTAACCGACTTTGTGTAACCCTAACCCTCTCCGGTGTCTATATAAACCGGAGGGTTTTAGTCCATAGGACAACATACAAAACAACAATCATACCATAGGCTAGCTTCTAGGGTTTAGCCTCTCTGATCTTGTGGTAGATCTACTCTTGTACTACCCATATCATCAATATTAAACAAGCAGGACGTAGGGTTTTTATCTCCATCAAGAGGGCCCGAACCTGGGTAAAACTTTGTGTCCCTTGCCTCCTATTACCATCCGTCCTAGACGCACAGTTCGGGACCCCCTACCCGAGATCCGCTAGTTTTGACACCAACAGCCACCCTTGCTTTTGGGGCAAGCCCCCTCCCCCTTGGCCGCCGCCCCCCTCTAGATCTCATCTAGAGGGGCCGGCCTCCCTTCCCCCTTCTCCCTATAAATAGAGGGGCGAGGGGAGGGCTGCAGCACTACCGCCAAGGCGCAGCCCCTCCCCTCCCCAACACCTCTCCTCCTCCGCGTGAGCTTGGCGAAGCCCTACTGGAGAACTGTCACTCCATCACTACCACGCCGCCGTGCTGCTGTTGGAGCCTTCTTCCTCAACCTCTCCCTCCTCCTTGCTGGATCAAGGCGCGGGAGACGTCACCGGGCTGCACGTGTGTTGAATGCGGAGGCACCGTTGTTAGGTGCTTAGATCGGATTCGATCGCGATTTGAATCGCTACGTGTACGATTCCTCCAACCGCGTTCTTGCAACGCTTCCGACTCGCGATCTTCAAGGGTATGAAGATGCACTCCCATCTCTCTTGTTGCTAGTTACTCCATAGATTGATCTTGGTGATGCGTAGAAAAATCTTAATTTCTGCAACGATCCCCAACATTAGGAAACTTAGGCGAGCACGGAACTGCAGCTAAGCCCCCGAGTGGGAGGATTGCTCTTCACTCAGTGGGATTCTTTAAACTTAGGCGAGCACGGAAATGCAGCTAAGCCCCCGAGTGGGAGGATTGCTCTTCACTCGATGGGATTTTTTAAACTTAGGCGAGTACGGGACTGCAGCTAAGCCCCCGAGTGGGAGGATTGCTCTCCACTCGGTAGGATTTATTCAAACTTAGGCGAATCGGATTCGCAGCTAAGCCCCAGAGTGAGAGGCTTGTTCT